>NC_043706.1:101211281-101231371 GCF_006229205.1 Suricata suricatta
TTCTGCTCCATCCTGGGAAGCAGTCTTGGATACAGGTATTTCTCAGAGTATTCCACTTACACTGCAGCCACACCTCTTTCTTCCTAATATTGATCCCTTCAGATCATGACTTTGGTGTTACTCTGCTAGATCTCTTCCTCCCCATCAGCTATAAGGGCTGAAAGTGACAAGAAAACCCATAGGACAAAAACTCCATCCTAACACAGGGGCTTGTGTGACTGGCTAGATGGTAATACAATTCACGGAGCCAAGGAACTCTGGAAGAGAGCATAAATGGGAGGATGGCCATAATGAAGTGCATATGAAGATCCCAACTGGGACTTCCAATAGATAATTGGACAAACAGGTGAACTAATGATAAATATAAGGATGAAGTTAATTTAAACTCGGAAAAAGATGGGCTTGCCCAAGAAGCATATGTAGAGTAACAAGAGAAAATGCCCAGAACATAATGCCAAGTGATCCAAACATTTAAGACATGGTAGCAGAAGAGGCCCCTGGAAAGGAAATTGAGATAAAGAGGAAACTGACTTCATAGAGCTTATTGGCTAGTGGGGAAGACTACCTTAAAAATTAATCTGCATGGCCAACAGGCACATGAAATGATGCTCAGAGTCACTCATCATCAGGGAAATACAAATCAAACCACACTGAGATACCACCTCACACCAGAGTGGCTAAAATGAACAAATTAAGGAACTATAGATGCTGGCAAGGATGTGGAGAAACAGGCACTCTCCTACACTGTTGGTGGGAATGTAAACTGGTACAGCCACTCTGGAAAACAGTGTGGAGGTTCCTCAAAAAACTATCGATAGAACTCCCCTATGATCCAGCAATAGCACTGCTAGGGATCTACCCAAGGGATACAGAAGTGCTTCTGCATAGGGGCACATGTACCCCAATGTTCATAGCAGCACTTTCAATAATAGCCAAATCCTGGAAAGTGCCTAAATGTCCATCAACTGATGAATGGACCAAGAAGATGTGGTTTATATATTGATGGAGTACTACATGGCAATGAAAAAGAATGAAATCTGGCCATTTGTAGCAAAGTGGATGGACCTCGAGGGTGTCATGCTAAGCGAAATAGGTCAGGCGGAGAAGAACAGATACCATATGTTTTCACTCATAGGTCTAACAGGAGAAACCTAACAGGGGACCATGGGAAGGGGAAAGGGAAGAGAAAGAGTTAGGGAGAGGGAGTGAGGCAAATCATGAGAGACTCTTGAATACTAAAAACAAACTAAGGGCTGAAGAGGGAGGGGGGCAGGGGAAGGGGAATGATGGTCATGGAGAGGGGCACTTGTGGGGAAGAGCACTGTGTGTTTTATGGAAACCAAGTTGGTAATAAACTATTTAAAACATTTAAAACATTTAAAAAATTAATCTGCAAACAAGCAGATGGTGCTATGCCAGTGAGTGTTTGGGGTGGAAAAAGTTGTTATGGAAACAAGGACATCAAATTCAATGTGGGGAAGGGGATAGGGGCATTAGGAAAGAGAGTCTGAAAAGTAGTTACAGTAATATACCTAGCAGATGAGCTGAAGTTAGTGAAGATAGAGGAAAACTAAGAGAGTGTGGTGTTATAGAAGCCATCAGAAAAGAACATTTCAAAAAGGAGAGCATGATATTAATTGAATGCTGCTGAGAGATCAAATAAAATAAGGATGAAAATGTGCCCATTGGTTTTAGCAATAAGGTCCCTGAGCCTTGTCAAAAGTGGTTTAGTGGACTAAAAATCCTTTTCCTTCATTCCGATATGTAATAAAACTATGAAGATTTGATTCACAAAAGATACCTGACAAAACCTTTCTCAATTATTCATCCATATATTTCCTCATGCATATAATTAGAAATACAAAGGGGCTTTAAAACATGTTGTTTTGAACCCAGAATATTTAAATGTTGTCTTTCTTTATTATTCACTACTGAGTAGAATTAAGTCCTCTAAATGATAAAATATGAAGATACTTTCTTGCAGGGAGAAGGTATCTTCAGCCTGAAGAGCAGTAGTGTTGGCCACCTTCCCGTGTGTACCCATCCTAGAAACCTGGCCATAGAAAGCACAAGCTCAAAAGAAATTGGATGGATCACAACTATATCTGAGAGGGAAGAATCAAGCTAGCATGACCAGAGAGAATGGTTTCCTTAACTATAAAGTTGTTATATTTGGAGGAGAAGAGAGATATTATGTGGTTGGTTTGGTTTGGTTTATCTTTTGTTTGTGTTTTGGTCCTGGTTTTAAGTATTGTATAATGCAAAGAACAACACCCTAATGGTTGCCTAAGCCAGAGCGCCTGCACAGGTGATCAAGAGTTCTGTGTCTTCAGGTTTCCTCTGGACTTATAACAGCTCCACCTCTCAGTAATGTTCAGTTATGTGCCTCCTATACTAAAACATCCACTTCTCCATTTAATCCCCAAGCTTCCATCAAAAAGCAAAGTACCCACCACCCCCTCCAACCTTTATTGTACTTATATTTTCTTCACATCACTCTCTTCATCAATCACCACCCAGACATTTTTGAATATCTCATCTCCAACATCACTAAAACCAGAGTGATAATTTCCCTCTAAATTCCTCAATAGAAGGCATGTGTGAGTTAATCACTCACTATCATATAAATACCTCTTCTACTATCATCTCAAAAGTGCTATTAATTTATTTTTTGTTGTTTCATTTTCCATGAACTTTTTTCTTTCTTCCAAATAGATGCTATGCTTTTTGATGGGAGAGACAATCTGATTCATCTCTGAATCCTCCACAATACAACACCCATAAAGTGGGTGGTCAAAAAACATTGACTGCAATGTTTGGAAAAGTATGTGTGGGTAGTTCAGTAGTTTAAACATTCAGCTCTTGATTTTGGCCCAGGTCATGATCTCATGGTTGGTGGAATCAAGCCCCGTTATGGGCTCTGCACTGACAGCATGGAGCCTTCTTGGGGTTCTCTCTCTCCCTCTCTCTCTGTCCTTCCACTGCTCATGCTCTCTCTCCCCCTCTTTCAAAATAAATAAATAAACTTAATAAATAAATAAATAAATAAATAAATAAATAAATAAATAAATGTAAGGCATTGTGGTTACTCTCCCTTGGTTTACTTTTGATGACAATCCCACTTCTATCAGATATTTGTCAAATAAGAGAGAATCCTATCATTCGCAGACTTTAAATACATTCCTCCCATGATGCAAAAGACTTCAAAACTTTGAAATTTTTAAGAATCATGAAATTAACATTAATTCAGAAGATATGGGCATATATATTCACTCTTGCTCTTTACCATTCTTGTCAATAGTTTATTGCTCCTTCTAAAACTCTCCTCCAACTAAACAAGACCATTTACAGAATTGGGCTGCTGTGATAATAGCAGAAGGTCGGAAGCTAGAATGCAGTTTAGTTAGCCGGTCTAATCTAGTGAAAATTTTGTATAATAGAAACAAACTGCTAAGATCCATGTGACTGATATTAATCTTTCTTAAATAGATCTGATCTTTCTTAAATAGATGTCTCTTCTTTGTTGGAGACAAGCATGTCTTGTCACAATTAGACTGCCTAATTTTAGCTCCAACTAGGTTTTGCTTAGCCACCAAGCTCCAAATCCAGGCCAGAAATAGGGAGAAGAGTGATGGTCATTTGTTTAACAAAATCCCAGGCATTGGGCCAACACACATTGGAGCTAGGGTGGAATTTCTTGCCCTGTGAAAATGCAGTGCTAAATCTTCCTCTCTCTCTTCACTCTTTCTCTACAAGTGGATCTCCCCTGTACAGTGAGCTGAGCTGTCACCTGAAACTAATGAGGAAGATGTATCTTTCAGCAATCTGAGCTACAGTCAAAAGTGTGTGACCTATCAGCCTTGACATGCCAACTTGGACCAAGATTTCTGGAATGGTTGAAAAAAGTATTTTAATATGGCTTCTCTTGGTAGACTATTTCATCAATGACTTCTCAAATTTCACAGAATACATCTTTTAAGTCCTTGGATATCCTCAGATACAACACATAGTACATTTTTCACTGTTTGAAATGAACTCCTTATTCTTCCTCTTTCACTCACTCTCTTTCATGTGGACTTTATTTTGTACATGAAGTATGATCCTGCATATTCACATCTCTCTTTTGTTCTCTTGATTACCAAGAGTAATTGAAAAATATTTACTTAGGAAATTACTTATAAGTTTATAAATGTAACTCATACTTTGTAGATATCTAAGTTTGGCTATATGTTCATAACCCCTCTTACTTTCTGAGGCCTTATACTTTTTCATAGAAAATTTGCTATATGTTAAATCATCTAGAGAATGAAAGTAAAAATAGCATATTTATAAATTCGAGAGGGTTTTCCTTAGGACTGATGCCATAGAAGACTTGAGAAAGAACATATAAAGAACAGAAATAATCTCAAGGACCAGAGAAGACAGAGAAGGACTTGACCTCATTTAGCATAAAATCCTTAGGTCGTTTTCAGAAGAATTTTTTGTGATTATTAGTTACCTATAGTTGCCAAAATCAGAGTTGACAGATATTACAACTAACAACAGTATTTTAAGACTAATGAAATTTCTGAACTCTAATAAAACATTTTACTCTAGGGAAACTCTTAAGGCATGTTAACCGTGCCTCACTCAGGGAGATATATGACCTTCACATTGGATTTAGAAAAACAGACTCGGGTTCTCCTTTATATACAAAGGGCATAGGCCTTAAAAACTGTTTTTCCTGTCTTGGTAGAAATGGATTTGCCATGATCCTTCCTTCTTATCTGTTGCCCATTGTGACCTAGACACTGAAGGTAAGGGACCCCACATCTCACTACAGACCTAAGTCATCCCCATCTACCTCATTCCCCAAAATGAGCTTCTGTGACACAGCTAATTAATTTAGTAAACCATACAATTAGACCAATTACACCACTGACTGACTAATTAGCTGGTAGATGGAGAGGATCCAAGGACATGTCTAATGATCCAAACTTTAGTATTAAGGAAGATTCTTTCCATTACATTAAGCTACTTTGTTAAATATTTGATTATCATTATTTTTGACACAAAGATAAATCCTAAAAGCTTATTTGGAGGTTCTGGAAGGGAAGAATAATATTTTTACAATTCTTGGTCAAAAAACATTCCTTCTCTCTCCATGAAGGCCATTCTCTGAGAATAAGGATGTATCTTGAAGAGGAACATTAAGTTCCTGGGACTCAACTTGCTCTCTCCTGCCTCTGGGCCTTTGCACCTGGCATCCCTTCCACTTTTGATGCTGCACTCTTTTCTCCTCCTGGATCCTGCCCTTTTGTCTGGCTAAATTCAACTAATCCCTCAGATTTTAGATTCTAAAGTGTCACTTCTCCAGTAATAAAGCAATGAGAGGGCAAGGACACTCGCTAATCAACTGGAAAAAACTGGATTGTTCCATCAACCAAATTATCAGCATCTCCCTATTACTCCTTTTGTTGACTGGTATTCTCTTCAATACTCTGCTTAAGCCTATACCTAAACACCTAAAATATAGAAAGCACAATACTAAGTTAGAGAAATAGAGTCTTTGCCTTCAAGGGGAGCAGTCCAGCAAAAGCAAGAAAGATACAAATAGCTGATGACAGCACAAAATAGTAAAGCTATATATAACCATTGTAATGTGCAAGTGCTGCAGGAATACAGTATTTTTATAGGTTGAGCTGAGTGTGAAAGGGTGAATAGAATTTTAATCATTGAGAGGGCAGGAAGGTGATTCTAAGCTGAAGGAACAGCATAACCAAAGGAATGACAAGAAAGGAGGACACTGTGGGTTCAAATATTGGAAAGAAGTGTGTTAGGTACCTGATAAGAGGTGAGTGATGGAGAGGGGTGAGCAAGATCAGCTACATATTTTCTGGAGACCAAAATATGAAACAGTATGTAATTTGTACTGCATAAAATGAAACCATAAGGCCCTTGGTTCAAACAGCAGGGAGAAAAGTGAAGTTAAAGGTATTAAAATACAAAGCCTTTTTGTTCAAAAAAGAAAGTAAAGGAGTAATAGTGATATATGACTAATAAAGACCTATAAATAACAAAAAAATTCTGTCTTTTGGTGTCATAATTTTATATGATACACTGAATAATACTTTGTTAGTGTGATATCTTAGTTTCTGGCTCATTTGTCTACAAATTCCTTTGTAAGGAAAAAGAATCTGTATTTTTAGGAACTTGATTTCCAAACTATTTAATTAAAAACAATGTCAGTGGCTCTTAGCTAATACAAGATCATGAGTAATTTTTGATAGTTTTTAATTTTCAAAATGATCTATACAGGAATCGTTAAGGATGTTTGCTAGGCTGTGACAACATTGGGATTCATTTATGGTCAATTATTAAAAAATATAAACTTTAGTACATCTAGAGCTGATGACTCTTACAGAAAAACTTTTTAAGACTTAAGTTTTTATACAAATCAATTTCACTTAAATCTGAATTTAATTTTAAATGTAAATTTATACAATGGTATTTTAATATTTCCTCTGACATTTCCTGAAAATTGTGTAGGTTGTATAAGCAACTAAAAATAGCTTCATGATTTGCATATAACTCAAAATACTTATTTCTGTATTCCATCTCTGTGTCTTTAATTACAAAGAAAAATTGATCTGAAAATTGTCTTCGTTTTAATGCTTCATGTGAAGTGTCATATGAAAATAGCATTTTTTTCCTATCAAATGATATCATCTTTAAATATAATTTTTATTTGCTTTGCAATGTGCAGTTTTAAAAATCAGAAATTCAAAACTCTGAATTCTAATTTAATAGAAGAATTCTAATAAATCCCTGATATGCTCTAAAGTAATATACAAAGTTTTGGCTTTGTAATAATTTACTGATGAGGTTGACTGCCCCATCTCCGGAGTTCTTGACACTGCACTCAGGCTGGGGAGTTCATATTTGTGCAGATGCACAGAGATGAGCCCCAGGGATGGACAAGAAAACACCACCACCACCGCCCCCCGTGGAGATACAGGCATTGATCCCATGCGAAGTCCCCTCTATCTCCCAAAGCAGCCACTGCTGCCACTGCTCTGCCTATACTTCTACTGCCTCCCTTGCCACTACAAATCTGGATCCAGATTCTAATTCTGGAGGCCCCCTTGGGGACTCAGGCCATCCCAGACTGTCTCAGGTACATGCATGACAGAAGATCAAGCCAACTGCTTGGCCATTCATTGAGTGGATCTGAGCCCACACACATGCAAGATGCAGCCTCACTGCTCATACCCTCACTCTATGGTTATGTGTGACCTTACTTACAAAACACAAGTTCAAAGATAAAACTATTAAGAATTTCAAGTCCATAAAAGAGCATTAAACCAAAGGTGGGGTCCCTTTTGAGAGCAAGGCCCTGGATGACTATATAGGAGCTGACTGCTTAGGAAGCCTGCCTAGAGGATGAGGAATTCAAAGTAGAAAAGAAAATCTTTAAAAATAATATGGAGACACATTTTTGAAGTTCTTTGAATATCTTAAGAAAGAGCACTAAAGATTTTAAAGTGGGAAAAGTACATTAAATTTGTATTTTAGAAAGATCACTCTGGTGTCTAATCAGATAATAAGACCAGCAAATCAGCTAAAAAAATTTATATAATCTGGGCAAGCAATTTTGAAAGACTGGATTTAGGAGTAGTAACAGATTTAAGGAAAACCATATTGTTTTGGCTACTAAATATGTGCTAGACACTTTACAAACATTATTTCCAACCTTTTAATAACCTCTAATGTGTATATTATGCTGATTTTGCAACTGAGGCAGCTAAAACCATTGGAGTCTAGTTACCTAAGGTCACACAGTAAGTACAGCAAAGCCAGCATCAAGCCCTGCGTATACCCTCCTCTCACTGGGCAACATCTCTTCTGAGCTCACAGAGAATGCCCTAGAATATGGTGACCGATCTATGCAAAACTTCAGGGAGAGGAAACAGTCAAAGATTGTTAAAATTTTCCCCTCTCCATTCTACAGCCTGGAAAGTCCTCCCAGCTACCTATGTTTATTTCATGTGTATTTCAAACAATCCTATAAATTTAAGAAGACCAAGGTCTAAATTATATATTCCTTCCAGGTCATATGTGCATAATGCCTAATACAAAGCTGGAATTCTATAAATATTACTTTCTTTTCCTTACTACTTCTCCAGTAATGGTCTCACAGTGCTCAAGTTTGATTTGGTTTGATTGGGCTTTTCCTTTTCTTTCCTACCATGCTTATACCACACCTAACCCCATCAAACTCCAATGATTGTAAACTTGCCCGAAAGGCAATCAGAAATGTGTGAATTTTCCACGTTTAGGAGACGTTACCCCTCTTTCAGTTCAGAAATAGCATATGGGACAGAGTTGGGCATGGTTGGGAGAAATGAAAGAGATAAGGATGTAAATGAGTGAGGTGATTAGCACCCAGGCATCATCCAATGAATGTCAACAGCCCGTCAGCCACAAGAGAAGGATCTTTAAAGAGCTCTTCTATTATCTATTACAGAGCAGTTGAGAACTCTTGCACAATGAACATCCTCAGGCTGCACACAGGGAAACAAAGTCACAGCCTTATTCTGAAAGTCACTATGCATTCATCAACCAACAAAAAGATATTGGATGTCTACTATGACAAAGACACCATTCTTGATATTTCCCATCCATTTAGCCATTAAGGTCTTAGAAATTAGTAATGTTGAAATATATTATATTTGGTCATATATGTAAAAACTAAGAGAATGAGACTCTTTGAATGATTTCATCAGGTCTTGGGCCAGTGCTCTACAACTCATGGCATTTAGTTACTTTCAGTTTAGGTACAGGACAGAAATTATTTTAGAAACTATTCAAATGACCATTCGATTTCCTGTTGTACTATTCCTTGTGAAATTATTCTGTAAGAAGTGAATATTGATCAGGTTATCCATTTCCCAAGATTAAAACAAAATTCAATGGTATGTTCAAGTCCATATAACAGACATTTATTGGTGGGGGAGGGACATCCACATTTGCTGAGCAATAACCTTGCAGCCTACACTAAGAAGCCCCTGGACACATGTCCTCATTTAATTTCACAATGACTATTATTACCTCCATTTTACAGAAGAGGAAATTGAGATTCAGAGAGGTGAAGTAACTGACCACATACCACAGCACTAGTACAGAGTTGAGACAAAATTTGATTTGCTCTATTTAGTTTCAAGTGACCTCCAAATGTCAGAGGTCAGAACTTGTGCAGCTATACACAATTTACTCCAAGTCATTAACTAGAACAAAAAGCTAGCACATAAGTGTAAATCTGTCCCAATCCAAATACATGGTCTTATTATCCAAGTCAGGCTTCATGCCATCTATTTCTACTTTTTATAATAGCTTTATTGTGCCATAATTTATAAACCATACGATTTGCCAATTTGAACTATATAATTCAGTGATTTTCAGTATATTCACAGTTATACATCCATCACCACAATCAGTTTTAGAACACTTTCATCATCCAAAAAGAAACCTTAGCAGTCATTCCCAATTTCTACACAAATCCCCTCAAACCTAGCCATCTATTTCTTTAGTGATACTTATTCTCCTTCAGAGCTAGTCACTGTGCTACAAATAATATAAACCAAATAATGTATGCTCCCTGGGGTTTGAGTAAAATGAAAGTCACAGAACTTAACTATCATTTTCATAACAGGTTATCAAGGTACATCAGCTTTTGTAGTAAACTGGGAAATCATTGTTTCCGCCCCTGATAATCCAGGCAAACTGAGAAATAGCATGAATTAGCTTGAGTTAAACAGGTGACTACAGTTGTGCCCTGTATACTCTGCTTAGCAACAACTGTCTGGTCTTCCAATGATGAAAGAGCCCTGGGAGCTGAGTACTGACTCGGTGGAATGTGTGGAGCGCTGGGTGTGCAGGGTGCTGGAAGGCCGAAGATTAAGGAGGGCTGGCAAGCGTGGGCTGGAAAGAGAGGACAGCACTGAAAGACATGTGTGTGTCCTGTGCAGGAGGAAAGTGCACCACACAGAAGGATCGGAAGGACCAAGTAGAGCCAAAGGACACCAGGTTGATCTTTTGAAAGGTGGACTAGAATTGTGGGAAGTATCCAAACCCTAAGGCAAACATCTGGGTACATGCCTTCAATTCACTACCTAACTTCTCATTTCTCACCAGCCCTTGTGGGAATGTCTCAATTATTTTCATACCTATTGGATCCCATGTCTCATTGTGGCATACCTTCTCCTGCTGATCTCTTACAGCCCTGAATAACACCCCTGCCTCATCATCCTGCCCGCTCTACCCATTTCTTCCTCATCTCTCAGGGGCTCCCCTCAGTTACACGGGCATGGTGGCCGCAGCAGGCCTCCAGCCGGCTCTGACAGACAACCTCGGGCTGCAGTGCTTGAGCCTGCATGTTAGGCAGGTCCTCTCTTCAAATGAGAGCCTGCAAAAATGACCTCCGCACATTACCGTAATCCCAACACCTAGAAACAACCACCTCTAACATCTTAGTGATTTTCTTCCAGGCATCTTATATATATACAAGATTTTATTTATATGTACATAATTCTATATATACATATAACACATATGACATATATTGAATTGTAAGAAGCTATAACTGTATGTACATATCTATATCTATAGACAGTTCTATGTCTTTTTTCATTTAAGATTATATAATCAGCATTTTCTTATGTCAATGGATATTCTTAGGAAACAAGATTTTTTTAAACAGCTAAATGACATTTCATCTCATAAATACAACTCAAGCATTTTCCTATGGCTAGACATTTGAATTTCTCAGATTTTTATCAAAGTAACACCATAATAAATATTTTGTACATAAATTTAGCTGTGCATTTATGTTTATTCTTATAAAATAATAACAGATAACTTTACCAGTTTCTTATTTTCTGGGAAACTCTGAGCTAAATGCTCTACATGTGTATTATCTCATTTAACTTTCACAAAAGTCTCTGAGGCGGGTTCTATTATAATCTGCATTTTACATATGATGGGTGTCATAGAGAAGTAAACTGCCCAATCTCAGGAAGGATGATAACAGAGGAGTCAATATTCAAATGCAACAGCTGTACCCCAAGGTCTGCTCTAACTTCAAAGACAATTACATGGAATGAAAGACTGGAGATTTTATTTGTGTGTTTGCTACATAAGAGAAATTCCCGAAGGTAATAGATGGAAAGTCCAAACTGCACAGAGCAATATTAAATGAAAAATAAAATACCTTCCTCCCCAGTCTGACTCCCTACAAGTGGTAGTTAAACCTTCCTCCTCCTTCCTCCTCCTTGTCCCCCACTCCTCTTCTTTTAGTTGTTGTTTGCTGATTACCATAATTTCCAATAAAGTAGAAACTTTTGGACAAGTAGTTGATTATTTAATTGAAAAAGTCAGTTAACATGGAGAATTATAATAAACAACTTGTACACACCATCGATGCATGCCTGAGGTCTTTTCTTCTACTGGAGGCAAACCTGCCAGTTTGAATGTTACATGGCCTGTCATATGTCAACCACAATGGGAATGCCTCATCTATGATTTCTAGGCTTCATTTCTTTAACGTAGGGTGAAAAGTTGAAACGACTGGCAAAGCAACTGTATGCAGAATCACTGTGAGCTGTTTTTCATTTTCTTTTTTCTTAATTTTTTTAATTTTTCTATATTTTTGAGAGAGAGAGTGTGTGTAAGCAGGAGAAGGGCAGAGAGAGAGGGAGACACAGAATCCAAAGCAGGCTCCAGGCTCCAAGCCATCAGCACAGAGCCCAATGCGGGGCTCAAACTTACTGACTGTGAGATCATGATCAAGCTGAAGTAGGATGCCCAAGCAACTGAGCCATCCAGGTGCCTCTGTTTTTCATTTTCTTCCAATCTTTTAATATTGCCTCCCCATACCTAATTCAATTCCAGTCTTTGTAGTGACTTGCCTTTCACAAAGCATTCAACATAGCATTTTCAAAGTATTCAATTGAATTTTCAAATGAAAATACCTCTTATCACACACATATTTTATTACTTAACTTAAAATTTAAGTTACATAATGGACAGTATGCACTTCATAATATGTATTTATATAATAGTTGTATTAGCCTTCTAGGGCTGCCATAACAAAAACCACAGATGGGGTGGCTTCAACAACAAAAATTTTCCCCATTTCTGGATGCTAGAAGCCCAAGATCAAAGGGCCATCAGTTTTAGCTTTTGGTGAGACTTCTCATCCTTGTTTGTAGACAGTTGCCTCCTGGCTGTGTCTTCACATGGCCTCTTTTCTGTAGATCTGCTTCTGCCTTTTCTTCCTATAAGGACACCAGTCCTATTGGCTTAGGGCCCTGCCCTTACGGACTCATTTAGTCTTAATTAATTTCCTAAAAGCCTTATCTCCAAATACAGTCACATTGGGGGGTCAGGGCCTCAACATATGAATTTGGTGAGGGAGACATATTACCATCCATAACAATAACATATGTATTTCACATGTAGGTATGGGATTTTCTCATCATGTTTGGTAATAAATAGGTGTGGGACAATACAACAGACTCTCGGGTAAGTTTACAAATCAGTACATAAGCGTGAAAGGGCAGAGATATCTAGGGAGTGGCCAACTTACCATCAGTCAGTCTGTTAGAAAAGAAATGGAGAGCATTGCTCAGCCAACCAAATGAGGTCATTTACGGGAATATCTGCAGTTTTATGCTTATATTTTTTTCAATATGTCAACTTTTAAAAGTTCCTAGTGTCTCCAATAAGCCCTATTCTATGTTTCTCCTCCCCCTCCTCCCTCCTTTTGCTACTAATATTATTTCAATTCTTCTGTTATTTTCCTTCATAACTTAACACTTGAAATTCTATTTCTTGTTTCATTAATTTTAGAGAATATATCTTGACACCATAATCTGCCAGAGGAGCAAATTAGTGCCCTTACAATTGCCTCCACACTTCCCCCCATCTCCATGTCCCAACCTCTAAAAACTATATTATTATTTTTACAATGTCTGGGTTTCTAATATTTGTTTTCCAATCTGCAACTGTACTTAACTCATAAGTGTTTATATAATGATTCTAAAAATTGGGGGAAAAATAAGCGTTAAGAACTTGTAAGCATTAACAGCAAAAACAATAGTATGGTTGGACCCTGAGAGAAGGAAATGGCAATTCTATCTCCATAAATCTGTGCTGCTTAAGGAAGAATGATACAAATCTTACATGCGAAGGGATCTTCATTTCTTATATCCATCCAGTGTGACAGAAAAAGGTAACAGATGCTGTTCTGATTCATATTCTGCTTTGAAAGCCTCTTTTTTTCCCCATAATATTTTATTGTCAAATTGTTTTCCATACAACACCCAGTGCTCTTCCCCTTAAGTGCCCTCCACCATCACCACCACCTCTTTCCTCTTTACCCCCTCCCCCTTGCCCCTCAACCCTCAGTTCATTCTCAGCATTCAATAGTCTTTCAAGAGAGACCTAATGGAGAACCAGGGGGAATGGAGGAGAGAGAGAGAGTTGGGGAGAGAGAGGGATGCAAAACTTGAAAGCCTCTTTTTATTTTAAAATCGTCTATGATATTCTCTTTATTTTCAATGTTCTAATATGGAATGATGATGTGTCTAAAGGTGAATCTTTTTTCCATTCATCCAGCTCAGTAGGCAGTGGAATGTTTTCAATCTAAATATTTGCATGCTTCAAGTCTGAGAACCTTTTTCTATTTTTTTAATTACTTTAATTACTTTCTTTCCTTTTTTCTCCTTCCACAGTGGTCGATAACATGGAGTCGAGCATTATCTAATTGTGTGGCTTATTTGTGCCCCCTAGCCCTGCTCATGCCCAAGCCAAGATGTACCAGTTCCATTTTATAATGAATTCTGCTAGGCATTCCTGACTTTGTAATTTGGCAAATTTGACAAAATGCAGTTCATGATGGGCAGTTCTAGCCCAATGGTCATTTTATGTCTCATGGACAGGTGGTGCTCCATCTCTCCCAGGGCTCAGTAGCATATCAGAAGTGATATTTGAAAGATGCCAGAATCTTATGTGCCTGTAATGCGATTTTTCTGTTGAGTTTGACTGTAAACTGCACATGGTATCTTTTCTGACTACTGATACATCTAATAGAGTCTGCCAAGTTGTATGGCCCAATAGGCAGAGCTGCTTACAATATAGCCTGGACCTGCTTAAAGCCTTTTTCTCTTCTAGGCCCCCCTCTAACAGTATGGAACTTGTTATCTCCAGAACCTAAAAGGAATTCAAGACATTGTCTTTCTTCCTTAGTGGGAGGAGATACAAAATCCAATATTTTTTTTCTCTATCTTGGAGAGGTTGCTCCAGCAAGCCCCACATTGGACTTCTAAAAAGTTCGGTAATGTGGCATGCTCCTCCATCTTCATAGGGTTTATCATTGCTCACCCTCAGGAGCACAACTGCACTTCAGGCTTCTTGCTGATCTGGTCTGATTAAACTGCTGTTTTCAATACAGTGAACTATGTAACTAATGTTCTATGGGGTTTCAGGATGGCTTGGATCCCTTCAGACTAAAGTATAAAAGAAAACAGAGAATTAATAGCCTGGGGCTGATATTAGCTCCAGGCTATGTTAATTCTCTGCTTTCTATGTAATATGTATTATGCTAATCAAAGTAAGTCAGTCAGAGAAAAAAAATATCATATAATTTCCCTCATATGTGAAATTTAAGAAACAAATGTTTATCAGCAATAGCCAAATTATGGAGAGACCAAATGTCTATTGATTGATGAATGAATAAAGAAGATGAGGTATATATATATACATACAATGAAATATTACTTGGCAATCAAAAAATGAAATCCTGCCATTTGCAACAATGTGGATGAAACCATGCTAATCAAATATGCAAATCAAAATAAATCAGTCAGAGAAAGACAAATATGTGATTTCACTCACATGTGGAATTTAAGAAACAAGACAAATAAACATAGGGGAAGGGAAGGAAAAATAAGATGAAAACAGAGAGGGAGGCAAACCATAAGGGACTCTTAAAGACAGAGAACAGACATAGGGTTGCTGGAGGGGAGGTTGGTTGGGGGTGGGCTAAATGGGTGATGGGCATTATGGAAGGAACTCGTTGGGATGAGCACTGGGTGTTCTATGTAAGTGATGAATTGCCGGGTTCTACTCCTGAAACCATTAGCTAACTTGAATTTTAAAAAGTAAAATAAACATAGTCTGGGGCTAAACTATAAATGCATGCAACTGTTCCTCCTTATCATTTCTTACAGAGACAGAAAAGATGGCCTTCACCAGATCAGTGAACACATACCATGTACCTGAGCCTGTTTACCTGCAGTGGCAAAGGTATTACATCTGATAGAGCTGATGCAGTCGATTCCATTAATTGGTGAAGTTCACTGTGACCTTCCAGAATCTACCTGGATTTTGTAGAAACCAGATTGGTGAATTAAATGAAGATAGGATGGGAACCACTATCTCTTGGTCCATCAGGTCTTTAAGGATGGCAATAATCTCTGACGTTCCCTCTAGATTCAATATCAGTTTTAATTTACTTTCTTGATCAGAGGTTTCTTTTGTCCTGTTTTATTATAATACTCTTATAGAACGTGTCAAGGAACAATTTAACAATTGTAAATACATTCCAATTGTACATCATGTGACAGGAGTTAATATCTGACCTCCACTCTAATAGAGGATTCAGGATGATGCTTCTGATCCCCTGGTAACAATGTAACCTAGGAACCTCTGTCTAACAATTCTTGGGAACTAAACATATTTTCCTTTCCCTATTGTCTGGTTACATGACTGAATAGCCATGACTTTCTTTGGAAAACGATTGAGGAAACAAATGCTATAATGCTGCAGTCCTTCCCCCTGGAGACCTGACTATTCCTTCCCCCTAATGGAGCCCGAGCCTGAAAACTAGCTCATGGCTAGAAACTGGGCAAAGATTTATGACTTTTTATTGTTCTAGTTTCCCTTGACTACCTGATCATCTATCCTTGATTTATTTTTGTTGTATAGATAGAGGAATACCCTTGATGGCTGCACAAATATCTTTCTCCTGGGAACACTGTGCTCTGTTAACCATCTTCATCATTCTCTATAGATCAGCCACCTTTGGCTGTCAGTTTGAACTTGGTGCTCATCACATTAATGGCATCCACCACTCTCTGATGGTTAAGTGACACCACCTGACTTCTGTTATTTTGGTTTTCTGGTATTTTGGTATCATATCAATTGCCATCAGTGAGTAGAGTTCTCGTATCACATCTTCTACTATTCATCTTGGCCTACAAAGGACAGCTGGATTTCCTTGATACTGATGACCCTCTCACCCATGCAGACTTTATAGCTTTGCTGGCAGCCTGTATCTAGAGTGGTCAATAAAGGAGTGTACAAGACCCAGCTTCCTCCCTCTTCAACAATTTTGAAGGGCCATCCTAGCTCCAGAGCTCCCTCTAGGATTCACTGAGGTCTTCGTTAACAACTTCATCACTCTGCCTTTTCCCTCCATTCAACACTGATTTCTTCACTCCCCAACAGGCACTGGCCCTATGAGCACTCCCCAGTAACTCCCTGAATGGGGATCTTTGCCTCAAAATCTTCTTCCCAGCAACTGATAAAGTGGACCCTAAAATGAGATTTTGGCATTGAACCAACAGCTGATTAACTAGCAAAGATGACCCCATTGTGATCCTGAGCCAACGGACTCTCCTCAGCTGAGGCAAGGATCAGAGGACTCATCTAAGAGCTATTGGGTATCAATACTATCTGAGAAACTTGGGGAATAAAAGTTTCATTTCTAGAAGAGGGATTGGGACAGTACACGAACAGCATCTACTACCTTTATGTTCTCCGATTACTCCTTTTTCATAGTAGATCACTCCTGTTTTATGTTGCAATATATTTTTTACTTTCACATAGAATGATAATTAAAAATTTTAAGAATACTCTTGCTGTTTCTTAAAGTAACTGCTTCGTTTAAAGTCAGCGACTTTTATGGACCATTTTGGTTTTGTCTTTATTTTTTCCTTTGGTATTTCTAGTTTTCCTCAAAATATAGTGTTTCTTGGTTGTTTAAGAACGAAAGACCATGGGAGCACCTGACTGGCTCAGTTGGTAGAGATTGTGACTCTTTATCTTCGGGTTGTGAATTCCAGCCCCATGTTAAGGGCAGAGTTTACTTTATAAAAAAGAACTATGTTGATTTGCGTGGGAGTCCACTGGTCTTTTATAGGTCTGTGTCCCGAGCATACCTTTATCCTAATTGGGAGCATTGACCATAAACCAATGGTGATATTAACTGGCAGGCTTCTCTTTGGATGCTCTGGAGGGGTCCACATAAGCAGTCTGGGTGCCGTCATCTTCACTGGCCAAACAAGTGATGATTTATTCTGGAGCACTAGTTCCCACTTAAAACCCTAAATTTTTCCATGTAAAGAGTTCAAATTCTTTAAAGAATAGTCTTTAGTTTTTATCCTGGGGGTAAATAGTGTTGCTACTAGTCACTATACATGTGTAGAGGAGTCCAGAATATTTTTATAGCCTTTCATATTTAATGTTAAACTGTCCTACGTAAACGCGTACCAATTTATTTGCCAACTTATTCTTACCATTTCACCACCCACTTGAAAGCACAGAGTATTACTAATTTTTAAATGTTTGCCAGTTTTATAAGTAAAATATTATATTATCATTTAATTTGGATCAAACCTTTTTATCCGTATATTGCTGAGCTCATAGTTTTCAAACCTGTGGGAAACGTAGCACAGCAAAACAAGCTGCAACATTGATAGCATTGTGTTTTTCTATTCATTTTCAAATTGAAGAGGTCACAACTAGTAAAACATGTTTATCGCTATGCCATTTAAAAAAATATTCACTTCGTAGAATACTTATAATCCATTTGAAAGGTAAATTAATCCTGCACTGTTTTACCAGTCAGGTATGATTTGTAACAATTTGTTTCCTGTCTCAAATCCTTAACATTAAGGATATATTTAGGCAGCTGTAGGAGCTATGTCATTTTTCCCAAAATAACACACGGACCCTAAACCATGCAATCAGATAATAAGGAATTACTGTGCAATGACACACTGTAAACAGACAAAATATTTCTGAATGTGAAGAGGATTTGACCTATTGAAGGAGCTGTGACATATTCATATGTTCCATCGTGACATTGCTGGGTTTCTCTTGCAAGCCTCAGCCATGATTTCTTTATTTGTCAGTCTGCAGTCAGCCTATCCTGCTCATGAGCAGGTCCTGCACTCTTCCTATTGGCCAGGGAGAGAGTGACAGATGGCAGCAGCTGTGGCCTCTGTCAGTCCCAGGCTCCACCTTCAGCCTACAGAGATCACTGATTGAAATGCATCAGAGACCACTCAGCTGTTCATTAAAGAGCCCACATAGAGGACCAAGATCTTGTGCACTTACACATGAACTGAATCTAGATGAATTTTTCTTTTGGTTTTTCTATGAACCAGACCTTCTAGATTCAGTTCATGTGTAAGTGCACAAGATGTTGGTCCTCTATGTGGGTCTTTAATGAAAAGACCATGAAGTGGGGGGGGGGGAGTTACAGAGAGGGAGAGAGGCAAACCATAAGAGACTCTCAAATAATGAGAAAAAACTGAGGGTTGTTGGGGGGTGGGGAGAGGGGAAAGTGGGTGATGGGCATGGAGGTAGGCACTTGTTGGAATGAGCACCGGGTGTTGTATGGAAACCAATTTGACAATAAATTATGTTAAAAAGAAAAATTAAATTAAAAAAAGAAAACAAATATCCAGCCCTATCCCCTTTTCCGCTCACCTACAAACACAGAGCACAAACTAGGGCCTAGTGCTGCAGGCATATCAGACACGTGTATGCAAACTGGCAATTAGTAGATCAACCTTGGTTCTTGGGAGAAAAGTAGGCAAAATGGAAATGTTCCACAAGCAGGTGTTTGCAACACTTGCCAGGTGCATCTCAGGAACTCCACAGTCACTAAATCTGGAACTAGAGTAAGGTGATAAGGAGGAAGTGGAACAAGAAACAGGCAACACCCCATGGTGCTAAGACCTCTCAGGGACCCTGGAATAAAGAGATCAGTGATTTTTAGCCAGCTGCTTCTTTGAGCATGCAGATTTTGGGGTATATACCTAGCATTAGTTTTGAGGTGATGACTGTCTGAATACTAGTATTCTGTGCATCAGGCTGAGGATCTACTGTCTTCTAAGAGCTCCAGTATTCTAAATTTGGGACCCATATTGACCCCAGGGCTCCTCCACTGAACTAGAGTATCAACAATCTCTGCAGACTGGGCGGCAGGGCTAGGCTGACAGCAGCATCTGCTACTCGTCCATCATCTCTTCTGGCCAATAGAAACAGGGCATGGTCCCTGTGGCCTGGGAAGGCCCTCATTCTGCCTCTTCAGTGGTTGTGCCAATGAAGAAGTCATTACTACTTAGGGCTGGAAAAGAAACCAAGGAAGCCTAGAGGGAATAAAAGAATGCGAGAACAGGATACAGTCAGCCAGTTGGTCACTGGAGCACATAACAGCCTCTGGGCACTCTTTCCAGATGCCTTGCATTTTTTAGTGTGCAGCAGCTTTCCCCATCCCTGCATTAGGGGAGTTCAAGGTTTCAACATTCTTGTATATTGTTGCATTTGGGAGAGTTCTAGGGATGTCTTGAGAATAAGAAAGAAATGTGGCAGCCCAAGAAGAGATTCAACATACCCTCATTGTTTTGAGATTAATTTAGGAAACTCAGGAAGGAGCTATGGGTGAATGTGTGTCTCATAGTTTCTTTCATCACTATTTTCATGTGCTGTTTCTCAAAACCCTTATGGTTATTATTAGTGACAATAATACTAGTAACATCTCCTTTCTGAGCCATGCACAGCGTTGACAAAGATTTTTCACATTCATAACTTCACCTGAAACCCTAGGAAATAAAGAAAGCATGTGGTATCATGCCCATTTTAGAGATAAAACTCCAAAAGGACAAAAAAAAAAAAAAAAAAAAAAAGACAGGAGCCCCAGGTAACAGAGCTGAGAAGAGGCCAAGACGGAACATGACCTCAGATGTTATGCTTCCAAG
>NC_043706.1:101231471-101255459 GCF_006229205.1 Suricata suricatta
TGCTTTCCAGATCAATGACTACTGAACTGGAGTCACTAATAATCTCAGTCCCTTTATGAAGAACATCACCTCTCATGTGAAATTCGACATCATTTTCTCAAATCCTTACACACTGAAAAAGGGAGTACCTAACCAACCAAGTAGGTTAGTCAGTTGATTTACACTGAAATCTGAAAGGTAATTTCCTACATGCAGGTGTATGTCTTTGTGTTTTTAAAAGGAATATGATTCACTTTACTACCCCACAGAAAATAATCCTGAACATTTAAGAGTAGAATTCATACAGTAAAACACTTGGATACACCAGAGCATACACAGAGCAGAAAGTTAGCTGTCCTCAAATCATTGTCAGCTTCTAATAAATGGTGTTTCACTTTCTCTTCCTCAGCATTCATACTTTTAAATGCTCTTTTGTCTTTTATCTCTCTTCATAAAAATAGAATATATGACAATAAAATCTTTTCCCCTAGACCTTCTAAAATATGTAAGAAGAAAACTCTGTTGCTAGCTTGAACTAAATAAAGTAAAACAGCATGACCAACCAGTGTCTCATTATTCTGAGGACAACCTTTTTGCTGTTTTGACTTTCCACACTAATTAAGAGATTTGGATTAGACCTGGAGCTTGGACAGACTTTCACAAGTCCTCAGAGTAACTCTTAGCAAACTTTGATTCATAGGCCCCAGAGTGCATGACATCGTATGAAAAGATCCACAAAGTACATCAGTTAACCAAGAAGAATAACAATTCTTGACCTTTTCTAGATAGCTGTCATAAGGATTACGGATATAAGATGAGACCATTAAGAATGTATAAAAATGAAAATTCCACTAAGAACGAAATTATTCTCTGTACTATAAAAGTAATGAAAGCTTTGATCTTTCTCTAACTTGATCCCAGAGCATACTTCTCCTAGTCTTAAGTCCATTTTCCTCTCAAGTTGTAGGAGCTGAAACAAAGAAGAGGAAGGAATAGGAAAAGGAGAA
Organism: Suricata suricatta; assembly: GCF_006229205.1. NCBI lineage: Eukaryota > Metazoa > Chordata > Mammalia > Carnivora > Herpestidae > Suricata > Suricata suricatta. The sequence goes on from NC_043706.1 coordinate 101,232,458, forward strand.
AATTAAAAACCATGCCCCTGAAGCATACCATCACCTCCTCTAAGCACAAGTAAACTATAAAATGTATTGAGCCAATTATATCATTTACTCTCTTATCAAGGAACAGGCAAAAGGCTATAATTCTAATTTATTCCTTGAAGTCTATCAAAGATTGTCTTTATGTTTGATTTTTGAATAAAATTAAGCAGGAGTAGAAGCTAAAGTCTGGGATTGTGATGCCTTCCGTTTTGGTTTTCTTGTTCAATATTACTTTGGCTATTCAAGGGTTTTTGTGGTTCCATACGAATTTTAAGATAGTTTGTTCTAGCTTTGAGAAGAATGCTGGTGCAACTTTGATGGGTATTGCATTGAATGTGTAAATTGCTTTGTGTAATAATGACATTTTAACAATGCTTATTCTTCTGATCCATAAGCACGAAATGTTTTTCCATTTCTTTGTATCTTTTTCAATTTCCCTCATAAGTCTTCTCTAGTTTTCTGCATACAGGTCTTTTACATCTTTGGTTAGATTTATTCATAGGTATTTTATGGTTTTTCATGCAATTGTGAATGGGATCAGTCTTTTGATTTCTCTTTCCATTGCTTCATTTTTGGTGTATAAGAATGCAACCGATTTCTGTACATTGATTTTGTACCCTGCAACATTACTGAATTCATTGATCAATTCTAGAAGGATTCTGGTGGAGCTGATTGGGTTTTCCATGTAGAGTATCATGTCATCTGTGAAAAGTGAAAGTTTGACTTCTTCTTTGCCGATTCTGGTGCCTTTTATTTCCTTTTGTTGTCTTATTGCTGATGCTACAAAGCTTTCATCATCAAGACAGTATGGTATTGGCACAAAAACAGACACATGGACCAATGGAATAGAATAGAGAGCCCAGAACTGGACCCACAGGTGTATGGCCAATTAATCTTCGACAAAACAGGAAAGAGTATCCAATGGATAAAAGACAGCGTCCTCAACAGGTGGTGTTGGGAGAGCTGGACAGCAACATGTAGAAGAATGAAATTAGACCACTTTCTTACACCATTCACAAAAATAATCTCAAAACGGATAAAGGACCTGAATGTGAGACAGAAAACCATAAAAACCCTAGCGGAGAAAGTAGGAAGCAGCCTCCTTGACCTCAATCACAGCAATTTCCTCCTCAACACATCCCCAAAGGCAAGGGAATCAAGAACAAAAATGAACTATTGGGGCCTCATCAAGATCAAAAGCTTCTGCACTGCAAAGGAAACAATCAAAAAATTTAATAGGCAACTAACAAAATGAGAAAAGATAGTGGCAAATGGCATATCAGATAAAGGGTTAGTATCCAAAATCTACAAGGAACTCACTAAACTACATACCCAAAAAAGCGAATCATCCAGTGAAGAAATGGGCAGAAGACATAAACAGACACTTCTCCAAAGTAGACATCAGGTGACCTACAGGCACATGAAACAATGCTCAGCATCACTCATCATCAGGGAAACACAAATCAAAACCACACTGAGATACCACCTCACACCAATCAGAGTGGCTAAAATGAATAAATCAAGAGACTCTAGATGCTAGTGAGGATGTGGAGAAACAGGCACCCTCTTACACTGTTGGTGGGAATGTAAACTGGTGCAGCTGCTCTGGAAAACAGTATGGAGGTTCCTCAAAAAATTATCAATAGAACTCCCCTATGACCCAGCAATAGCACTGCTGGGAATCTACCCAAGGATACAGAAATGCAGATACATTGGAGCACATATACCCCAATGTTCATAGTGGCACTTTCTACAATAGCCAAATCTGGAAAGAGCCTAAATGTCCATCACCTGATGAGTGGATCAAGAAGATGTGGTATATATACACAATGGAGTATTACATGGAAATGAGAAAGAATGAAATATGGCCATTTGTAGCAAAGTGGATGGACCTTGAGGGCGTCATGCTTAGTGAAATAAGTCAGGCGGAGAAGAACAGATACCATATGTTTGCACTCATAGTTCTAACAGGAGAAACCTAACAGAGGACCATAGGGACGGGAAGGGGGAGAGAGAGCTGGGGAAGAGAGGGACACAAATCATGAGAGACTATTGAATACTGAAAATGAACCGAGGACTGAAGGGGGAGGGGGAGGTGGAGAAGGGGGTGATGGTCATGGAGTGGGGGCAGTTGTGGGGAGAAGCACTGAGTGTTATATGGAAACCAATTTGACAATAAACTATTTAAAAAATTAAGCAGGAGTTCTAGAGTAATGTATGATCAATATCATTCCAAATGCACATACTTAAAAAGGAAGAAAAAGCATTCTAGCATTCAATGTGCCTTTAATGCAAATCACAGTGGGAATGAAAATTTTTAAATGTAATTCCCAACACCAGCTTCTATATTACATAGAGCAGTGGTTCTCAAAAACTTTATCATGCATCTGAATCACAGAGAAGGGTAGTAAAAACAGATCCCAGGTCCCACCTCCAGAGCTTCTGAGTCAATAGGCTTGAGAATTTGCATTTCCAATAAGTTACTAGATGCTGTTGATGCTGCTAGACTGGGGACCATACTTTTAATATCATGCTATAGAGGAATTAAGAAAACAGGAAATATTAAAGGGCCTTTGGCTTCTGGCCAAAGAAATTTATTGATTACCTAGAGGAAGAAGTTTCAGAATAGACAGTCAATTCATTCAACATATATTTAGGTTCCCATTAGAGGCCAGGAACTGTTCTAGTAACTGGAGATACAGTGGTAAACAAAACTGTCAAGATCCCTGGAGGAGATGCATGGTAAGCGGGTAGTCGAGTGGTATAAAGAAAAATAAAGTAAAATAAATGGGTGAAAATCATGGAGGCAAGTTACTGTTTGGGAAGAACCTCTTTGTGTAGAGACTTGGATTAAGTAGGGAAGGAAGCTGTGGTAAGGAAGACTGCAAAAACATTCTAGGCAGAGGAAGAACAAAGTTCAAATACAATGTGTTCTGCTATTGTTGCTACATGTTTCACAACCAACCTTCACTGAACAAAGAAATTCAATGTCAATGTAGAATATTAGCCTGTTATTAAAAGAAAAATGTCATGTGAACATTATTTAACCAAATGCCAGAGCTATCAGTATGATATATACAGAAAATGGTGAAATTTTTCTAAATTGAATGGAAAGGATCTCAACATTTGATGCTAGAATGGCTAAACGTTTAAGATAGATGAAAATACAGCACAAAAACAGACACGCAGCTCAATGGAACAGTATAAAGAACCCTGAAATGGACCCACAAATGTATAACGAACTAATCTTTGACAAAGCAGTAAAGAATATCCAATGGAATAAAGACAGTCTGTTCAACAAGTCATGTTGGGAAAACTGGACAGCAACAAGCAGACAAATGAAACTGGACCCCTTTCTTAGACCACACACAAAAATAAACTCAAAATAGATGAAAGACCGAAGTGTAAGATAGAAAGGTATCAAAATCCTTGAGAAGAAAGCAGGCAAAACCCTCTTTGACCTTGGCCACAGCAACTTCTTACTCAACACATCTCCAGAGGCAAGGGAAACAAAAGCAAAATTGGACTATTGGGACCTCATCAAAATAAAATTTTCTGCATAGTGAAGGAAACAATCATCAAAACTAAAAGAGAACCAATGGAATGGGAGAAGATATTTGCAAATGACATAGCAGATAAAAGGTTAGTATCCAACCTTTATAAAGAATTTACCAAACTCAACATCCAAAAAACAAATAATCCAGTGAAGAAATGGGCAAAAGACATGAATAGACACTTCTCCAACTAACACATGAAAAAAATGCTCCACATCACTCATCATCAGGGAAATATAAATCAAAACCTCAATAAGATACCACCTCACATCCATCAAAATGGCTAACATTAACAACTCAGCCAACAACAGATGTTGGTGAGGATGCGGAGAAAGAGGATCTTTTACACCACTGGTGGGAATGCAAACTGGTGCAGCCACTCTGGAAAACAGTATGGAGATTCCTCAAAAAATTAAAAATACAACTATTCTACAACCAAGCAACTGCACTACTGGTATTTATCCAAGGGATACAGGTATGCTGTTTCGAAGGGGCACATGGATGACTGGATAAAAAAAGATGTGATATATATATATATATGTGTATATATATATAATGGAGTATTATTCAGCAATCAAAAAGAATAAAATCTTGCCTTTGCAACTACATGGATAGAACTAGAGGGTATTAGGCTAAATGAAATTAGTCAGAGAAAGACAAACATCATATGACTTCACTCATATGAGTGAGCACTTTAAGACATAGAACAGATGAACCTAAGGGAAGGGAAGCAAAAATAATATAAAAACAGGGAGGGGGACAAAACTTAAGAGACTCTCAAATATGGAGACAAACTGAGGGTTACTGGAGGTGTTGGGGGGATGGGCTAAATGGGTAAGAGGCTGTTGCACCATATTCTAACTAACTTGGATATAAATTTAAAAAAATAAACATTGAGAGACTATTGAATACTGAAAACGAACTGAGGTTTGAAGGGAAAGGGGGAGGGGGAAAAGAGGTGGTGGTAATGGAGGAGGGCACTTGTGGGGAAGAGCACTGGGTGTTATGTGGAAACCAATTTGACAATAAACTATTTTAAAAAATAAATAAAATAAAATAAATAAACATTTAAAAAACTTAAGCTGTTAATATCTTTAAAAAAGATGAAGTAATAAAGCAATGGATCACTGTCTACTGTGAAGACTTCAGCATGGGATGAACTTAATGAGTAATAAAATGAAAAATATATATATAGATAAAATTTGAAAAAGCAGGTGTTACTCCATTAAACTATAGTGTACCAAAGATAAAGCCACACTGAAAAGTTAATGTTGATTTTTATGTACTGTTGGACTATTAGAGAAGAAAATAAGAATATAACAATGAATTAACGTTTCCTTGGCTTTACACCTAATGTAAACATTAAAGAGCTGTCTTTTTTTGTAAAGATTTTGACTACATGAAGAATGAAACAATAACTTTAAATTTTAGACATTAATTTTAAAAGTTAGAGAAAGGAAGCCAAATACTAATGATGCTAATGTTGGAAAGAAAAAGGCGTACAACCCAGTTTTAGCTGAAAACCAGAAAGGACTCTTTTTGCCAAGTACACTGCATTCTTTGAATTTGTTACTAAGAGACACAGCTTCAACTGTGCAGACAGTAATGGCTTTTGTGGAACAATTTAACAATTATAAACAACATATTCTGGATCCACTCAAAATAGAACATCTTGATGAAACATACCAAATGTGACTTTAAAACTACTCTTGGACACACGACAGGAATCCTGGCTAAATGTTGTCAAAGCAATTAAATTTAATTTAGTCAAGATATGAGATGCAGACTGAGAATTAAGCCAAACCACAAAAGATCCTCAAAGAGTGAATCAGGGACATTGGCAGGAAATGAAATTAATTTTGAACTTGCAGCAGCCACAGCTATTGGTATGAACTGTTGCTTGCTGTTAATAATGCTGGCAAAATTTACCAAAATAAAACCAAACAAAACAAAAAACATAACTTTAGCAGTTTCACTTTGTAAAGAATTTTTTTAACTTTTTAAAAATGTAAAGGTAAGTTAAATACATACATGTAATATGCTACAAAAGATACATTCCCGTAGAGCATAAGGAAATTAAAACATGAAGGAAAAGTTCACATGACTACGAAGTTGATAATTCACAAATAAATAATTCTGAAAAGAATTTCCATTCATTCTATTTCCTGGCAACTGTAATTCAGGTTATAGTTGATCAATATACCACTTTTTTTTCCACTCGGAATATAATGATAGTAAAATTTTTGAAAGAAAAGAACTTAAATATTGTGTTTGATCTAGGTATTGCTTTTAAAGTTGATGAGCAATCATGATATAAATGATAGCAATTTATATGAAATTAAAAATATTTTAATATTTTCTATAATAATTCTCTCTCACATGCTAAACCATAACAAAACTTGAACCTGGTTTATAAAATTCATGGCTTGGGGCACCTAGGTCAGTTAAGTGGATGACTCTTGGTCTTGGCTCAGGTCATGACCTCATGGCTTTGTGGGTTCGAGCCCCACTGCCTGTGTAGAGCCTCCTTGGGATTTTCCCTCCCTCTCTTTCTGCCCCTCCCCCATTCATGCTGTCTCTGACTCTCTCAAAAATGAAAAAATGAATATAATAAAATAAAAAAATAAAATAAAATCCATGGTTCATTTCAAATCTAATTATTCCTTTAAGAAACTTATTGACAATTCCAGTAAATACATATTAAGAGTCTACTATGGGTTCTCCACTGTGCTCAGTTCTGGGATAAGAGTGTCCAGCAAAATGAGACATTGTCCCCCCTCATGGAGCCTAAAGGCAAGTAGAAAGCATAGAAATTGATGAAATACTCACACCACTGAATATATTATTGCAACTTGAGTTCTGAGATAAAGTCATGCTTCCATGAAAAGAAGATCAGTGAACTTGAGAACATATGGAAAGGTTTGAAAAGACAATCTCAAGTCAGAATAGTATTCTTGAACTTAGGAGAGAAAGCAAAGAAAAGCACAGGAAAGAGTAAGACTCGGCACCATATCTGAAGGCAGCTCATATCTCTTCCCTAAAAGAGACCACTATGTGACTGGGAAATCACATGTCAGTTTTATTCATGTTTAAATTGCGGCTTACTTCCTGATCTTAAAAAAATGGACAGTAAAAAAGAAATATTTAAAAACCAAAAAAAAAAGAAAACCACACAAATATTCTTAAAAGTGAATGAATGAGCAAATTATGAATGAACTATTAACTCACATCACAGCTTGGGTGAATATCAAATGCTTTTGCTAAGTCAAAGAAGTCACACAAATGAGGCTACAAACTGCATGATTCCATTTCTGTGATATTCTAGAACAACTATAGCGACAGAAAAGGTATCAGTGGTTGCCAGAGTCTGGGGTTGGGAGGCATCTGGAGGTGACTACAAAGAAGTTTGAGAGGATTTTTTTTTTGAGTGATAAAACTTTTATATTTTGATGCGGTAGGGAATATGTTCTTACACGCATTCATCAAAATTCATATGACTATACACAGCAAAGGTAAACTTTTCTGAATGTGAGTTACACCTTAATTTAACATTTTTGTTTTATTTATTTTAAAGTTTATTTACTTTTCAAGAGAGAGACAGAGGGAGAGAGAGAATGAGTGGGGGAAAGGCAGAGAGAGAGGGAGAGAGAGAATTCCAAGCAAGAACCATGAGATCATGACCTGAGCCAAAATCAAGAGTCAGATGTTTAACTGACTGAAACACTGAGATGCCCCTAAAAATTTTAATGTACCCAAAGAAAAAGGAAAAGAAAGAAATTATAAAGAATCTTTGCAATGCTGAAGCTTGGTTGGTGATTTTTCTCCAACTTACTGCATTTTCCATTTTGGAGACACAACTCCCAGCCTGTGAAATTTAGTTAGATCATAACTGCAAGTCAGGAGTAAGTAGTTATCTTCAGACTCTCTTGACAAACCTCATCAGGTAGAATGGAAATGCAAATTCAAGGTAGGTCACTCTTGTGTGGTTCCCTCATTTATTCCACTCTATTTAGATTCTGAAGTGCACTTATGTGTCAGTTAACCCAGACTAGAAAGGCATCTCACTTGAAGGCTATCTTGTTGATATAGAAGTGGAATGTGCTCAGTAAATGTTTTGAAAGTCCTTGTTATGAAACTGAAGAACATAAATGAGCAGTTACTATAAGCAGTAACCTAATCTTTTGGCAGTCATAAAGGCGCTGGACTTTTACAATAAAGGTTTTATGGGAAATATGTCTGGAATTGGTTGCCATAATAATCCATTGGTAGAAATTGGTATGGTGACCCAATTTGACAACTGTCGGCTTCAACCATGCAATAGCTAAACAAAGAACACTTGTTCTCGAAGAAGATAATTATTCTCCATGCTCCCTGACTTTCAGGGGAAAATGTATTTGATTACCTATGCTAAAGTATATTTCCTGCCTTTTCCAACAGCTGAGGATCATAAGAGTTGAGGTACAATTATTTCCCCAAGTCTCTTTCCCAAATAACTTGTAAGTCTACCCACACTTCCCAGTAAGGAAATCACCAAATTTTAACAAGCAGATTTTTTCCCCCTCAAATTGCTGGATACTTTCCAAGACTACTAATCAGTTAAGAAATGGTGATTTAGGATCTCTCTTTTCTCCTGTATCTAACTTTTACTAGACTCCATATACAATTAGTATTTTCCTATTTTCCTTGTATCTGACTTTGTTAGACTCTTTATACAAATGTGAACTACCCTATAGCCCAGATATGAATTGGTTCCATCCTAAAGAAGAATCCAGATAACAAAAACAAAAACAAAAAAAGGATAAGCAATACTAGATTTAACCCATTGAATATACTTTCTTTGCTGCTATAATTGCCCAAAAGTTGAATCTTTTAAAGATGAAAATTTTGGGGGCATCTGGGTGGCTCAGTCAGTTAAGTGTCTGACTTTGACTCAGGTCATGATCTCACGGTTCGTGGATTTGAGCCCTTCATTAGGCTCTGTGCTGAACGCTTGCTCAGAGCCTGGAGCCTCTTTCAGATTCTGTGTCTCCTCCTCTCTCTGCCTCTCCCTGCTCATGCTCTGTCTCACTCTATCTCTCAAAATAAATAAAATGTAAAAAAAATTTTTTTAAGATGAAAATTTTCAACTTCCTGTAAACAGACACATGCAATGTCTTTCTAAATGACTTTAGGAATAGGTTTGGCTGCTTTGGTATTGACATTTGCAAATAAAATCTGCTAGAATACAAAAGAAAAAACATCCTGAGTTCTTTATATGAGGCTAGCATAGTCTTGGTAACAAAACCAGCTAAACATAATATAAGACAGAAAATACAATTTTATTCTTGAACTTATATGAAAAATCCCAAACAAGATATTAGCAACCAAGTCCAAAGGACTATGAGACATCACAAACTTTGTTGATTAATATTAGGAAACCAATTAATGTAATTCATCACATTCACAGATTAAGGAGAAAATTTATATGGTCATCTTAATGACATCAATGTGAGAAAAAAAGTTGGCATCATTTACAAATGATATTATTGCTCACATAGAATATACCAAAAAATATATAAGAAAATTAGTATTGATAAGCAAATTTAGATATAAAAGCAACCAGCATACAATTATATCTCTCTTCACTAGCAAAAATAAACTAAAAAATGTAACAAGAAATATCATTAGGGGCGCTGGTGGCTCAGTTGGCTAAGCATCCTGCTCAGGTCATAATCTCAGGGTTAGTGGGTTGGAGCCCCGTGTCGGGCTCTGTGCTGACATCTAGCTCAGAGCCTGAAGACTCCTTCAGATTCTGTGTCTCCCTCTCTCTCTGACCCTCCCCTGCTCATGCTGTCTCTGTCTGTCTCTCAAAAATAAATTTTAAAAAATATTAAAAAAGAAATATCATTAAAATAAAAAAGGGGAGCACCTGTGTAGCTCAGTAGGTTGAGGGTCCAACTCTTGATTTCAGCTCAAGTCATGATCTCAGAGTTGTGGGATCATGTTCCACATGGGGCTCCTCACTGAGGGTGGGACCTGCTTAAGATTCTCTCTCCCTCTCCCCTACTCACTCTCTCTCTCTAAAACTGAATACATAAATAAAAATAAAAAAATACCATTAACAAGAGCAATAAGAAGTGTAAAGTGCTTAGGAATACATCTTGAAAGGCATTTACAAAGATCTAAATGAATAGAGAGTGATTTCATGTTCTTTTATAGGAAGACCCAAGAGCAAAAGGCTATTTATATGGTTATTCAAAAATCCAAAAATAGCCTGGCTACTCTAAAGATAAAGAAAATCATGTGGGAACATGCCTTACTGTATGTGAAGACTTACTATAAGGCATACTCATTAATGCTTATATACAATAAAGCATACTTGTTAATCCTCACATAGAAAAAGCATGCTCATATAAAATATATATTTTTTTATTTTTTTGTCTTTTATTTATTTTTGAGAGACAGAGAGAGACAGCACAAGCAGGGGAGGGTCAGAGAGAGAGGGAGACACAGAATCTGAAGCAGGCTCCAGCCTCTGAGCTAGCTGTCAGCACAGAGCCAAATGTGGGGCTCGAACCCACGAACTATGAGATCATGACCTGAGCCGAAGCCGGCCGCTTAACCGACTGAGCCACCCAGGTGCCCCTAAAATACATTTTTAAACTTTGTATTTTGTATTGCAAAATGTGGTGTTTTCTGAGGTGCCTGGGCAGCTAACTTGGTTGAGCGTCTGAGTCTGGATTTTGGCTCAGGTCATGATCTCATGGTTCAGGGCCTGCTTGGGATTATCTCTCTCCCTCTCTCTCTGGTCCTCCTCTACTCACATGCTCATAAATAAATAAATAAAATACTATGGTAGTTTCAAAGGAATAAATAATTTAACAAAAGAGAAATACCAGAAATGAAATCATGCATATATAAAAACTTGATCCTTGTCAGACACCAGGTTGGAAAGGAAAGAGTAGACAATTCAGGAAATATTTCTGGGACAACAGATTATCTATATGGAAAAATATGAATTAAAATTCCAACCTCACACTCTAAAAACTACTAAAAAGTGAAAATGTATATCAAATTCCAACACACACATAACATATTGACCAAGGTAAGAATCAGCAAGACCAGGCACTGGCAAAAATGTTTAGAGGTAGGAACTTTCTTATTTCTTGTTAGTGAGAGTATAAATGATACAATCATTTAAAAGCATTATGGCATTCCTTGGTAAAGCTGAACATGCATAAACCACATGACTAGTTATTTCATTTCCAAGTATATACTGTGGAAGAATTCTTTTTTGTTTTTAAGAGAGAGAGAGGGAGTGCAAGTGGGAGAGGGGTAGAAGCAGAGGGAGAGAGAGAATCTCAAGCAGGCCGCACATCCAGTGCAGAGTCGGCCATGGCTCAATCCCCCCACTGTGAGATCATGATTGGAGCTGAAATCAAGAGACGGATCCTTATCCAACTGAGCCACCCAGGTGCCCCTGTAGAGAAATATTATTATATAGCAATGTATACAACAGGAAATGAATGGACTATGGCTTTATATATCAATATGGATGAGCCGCAAAATCATAAATTTGAGTAAAAGAGGCAGGTCACAGAAGAACACATGCAGAATGAATCAATTTCCATGCAGTTCACAAACAGATGAAGCTAAACAACGTATTGCTTAAAAATACCCATCACAAATGTCAAAAGGAGGGGAAATAGACAAAGAAATACTTTATTTAAAAAATCATATACTTTCCTCACTCTGTTAAATCTCTATATTTTATAACCCGTTCTTCACCTCAGTGGTCTCGGGACTTAGGTTAGGAACTGTACATTATCCCATGGGACTTTTACATAATGTTATTATCGTTTACAAAATGTAAGGATATCTGGTTCAAAATAAACCTAGGAAAAGTGGCATTTAGAACGCCCGAAAGACATGTAGCCTCGAACTTCATGTAGCAGATGCAATTTATAAATGTCCAGTTTCTTACTGTCAGACTCTGATGAAGGCATACTTGTTACATCTAAAAAAATAAATAAATACAGGGGCACCTGGTGTCCGACTTCAGCTCAGGTCATGCTCTCATAGCTTGTGGGTTCGAGTCCCATGTCAGGTTCTGTCAGCACAGAGCCTGGAGCCTGCTTCAGATTCTGTGTCTCCCTCTCTCTCTCTGCCCCTCCCCTGCTTGCATTCTGTGTGTTTCTTGTTCTCAAAAATAAATAAAACACTTAAAATTTTTAAAAACAATAAATACAAAGAATGTTTCTGAGGTAAACCTGGTTAAGATAAATCTGGTTAGCACCGCCAAGCTATTTGTGCAAGCCCCTGCTTAATCAAGATATAAAATATTAGTAAATGTTTAAGCCCCAAGCCCTGATAAATACTGGAACATTATACAACCAATGAGGTCTTAACTGAGCATTTATGTAGCAATTCCCTAGACAAAACGAATACCTACAGTAAATCCTTCTTGTGACTCAGAGTGAGAAACAATGCTTGCCCATTTTTTGAGAAGTGGTCATGGAACCAGTAATGAGCATGAGCACTGGCTCTCCTTTTTTTGGCTCTGTGATCTCAGGATTACTGAACTCCCAAACATCAGCTCCCTAGCACATAAAGGGAATGTAATAACATGGCAGTTAGTAAGATTGGGTAAAATATATGTGAAGTGCCAATTAAATACTCAAAAATGTAATCTATTATTAATGCAATTATTAAAATACTGTATCAGCAGCACTGAAATTAATCTGGAGCCCTTACAACTTAGAATGCCCAAAAGACATTTTTGGTGCTGTTTAAGTTTTTCTTACATGAGCTTATTGGCCTAAACATTTTTCTTACATAAGCTCACTGGCCTAAAAATTCTTTATGCAAAGAAAATGAAGGTACAAATTAGTTTGTTAATTAACAGGAAAATTGAACAATTTCTTTTGCTTTTCATACAATTTGTATGTTCAGATATAGCTTTAAGTGGTAGGGCATGAGTTTTCAGAAACTCCAAGGAACAGATACCTATTATTCATCTCTCAGAAAGCATTTCAAACCATAATCAATACTTAAGAGAAAAAATTGTCCAATCTTAAGGAAGCATCCAAAACTTGCCTTTAAAGGTATATAATAATCTTTTCATATACTTTTCTGTTGTAAAATATTTCAAAAGAAAGAAAAAGAGAAAAACATAATACAACACTCACTCCCCCGCCCTATCAAATTTTACCATTTCCCTCAGGTTATTTTAAATCATAGAAATCCCCTGTGCACCTCTCCTTATTCCCATTTCCCTCCCTTCCCAGTAGCAGCTTTATCCTAAAATTGATACTTACTTTTGTGGTTTTCAAGTGTATAGTCATATATATGTACCCATAAAAACATACAGCATTGTTGCACAGGTTTTCAAGCTCGATAGGAATAATATCATCCCATTTTGGCAACCATCTCTTATTTACCGTAAATGCTGTTAGATTTAACCAGGTTGATACTTATAAGTCATCAGCTCTATCTGCTGTAGAATATTTCATTGTATTAATGTATCACAATTCATTTATTCTTTTCACTTTTATAAGTTTGTTTGCTTTTTATTTTACCTTGTTTTGTTTGAGGGTTTTTGGGGGGTTATGTTTTGTTTCACTTTTGCTATTTCAAAATACAGGAATACCTCATTTCATTGAACTTCATTCTACCGTGCTTCACAGATACTTAATTTTTTTTTTTTGCACATTGAAGGTTTGTGGCACCTTTGCATCAAGCAAGTCTATCGGCGCCATTTTTCTAGCTTCATTGCCCACTTCATGTCTTATGTCATATTTTGGTAATTCTCACAGTATTTCAAATTTTTCATTATTATTATATTTGTTATGGTGATCTGTGATCAGTGATCTCTGATGTCACTACAGTAACTGTTCAGGAGTACCACAAACCACGCCTATATAGGATGGTGAACTTAATATATGTTGTATGTATTGACTGTTCCATCAACTGGTTGTTCTCTTGTCTCTCTCCCTCTCCTTGGGCCTCCCTATTCCCTGAGACACAGCAATACTGAAATTCAGTCAGTTAACAGTCCTAAGTCTTTAAATATAATAGCCTCTAAGTGTTCAAATGAAAGGAAGAGCCACACATCTCTCAATTTAAGTCAAAAGCTAGAAATGATTAAGTTTAGTGAGGAAGGCATGTTGAAAGCCAAGATAGGCCAAAAGCTAGATTTCTTGTGCCAAACAGCCACATTGTTAGTGGAAAGGAAAAGTTCTTGAAGGAAATTAAAAGTGCTACCCCAGTGAACACATGAATGATAAAAAAAAAAAAAAGAAAAGGAAAAGGAAAAGAAAGGAAAGGAAAAGGAAAAGGAAAAGAGGAAAGGAAAGGAAAGGAAAGGAAAGGGAAGGGAAGGGAAGGGAAGGGAAGGGAAGGGAAGGGAAGGGAAGGGAAGGGAAGGGAAGGGAAGAAGGAAAGGAAAGGAAAGGAAAGGAAAGGAAAGGAAAGGAAAGGAAAGGAAAGGAAAGGAAAGGAAAGGAAAGGAAAGGAAAGGAAAGGAAAGGAAAGGAAAGGAAAGGAACCTTATTGCTGATGTGAAGAAAATTTCAGGGGGCTGAATAGCAGATCAAACTAACCACAACATTCTTTTAATCCACAGCCTAATCTAAGCAAGGCCTTAATTCTCTTCAATTCTATGAAGGCTGAGAGAGGGGAGGAAGCTGCAGAAAAAATATTTGAAGTGAGCAGATGTTGGTTCCTGAGATTTAAGGGAAGAAGCCATCTCTATAACAGACTAGTACAAGGTAAAGCAGCCAGTGCTAACAACATGCTGCAGCAAGTTACCCAGAAGACCTAGCCAAGATCACTAACAAAGGTGACTGCACTAAACAACAGATCTTCAGTGTAGACAAAACAACTCTGAATTGAAAGAAGATGCCAGCTGGGAATTTCATAGCTAGAGAGGAGAAGTCAATTCCTGGTCTCACAGCTTCAAAGGACAGGCTGACTCTCTTGTTAGAGGATATTGCAGCTGGTGACTTGAATGCTCACTTACATTCTAAAAATCTTAGGACCCTCAAGAATTTTACTGAATCTACTCTGCCTGCACTTTATAAATAGAATAACAAGGCCTAGAAAATAGTACGTCTGTTTACAACCTAGTTTGCTGAATATTTTAAGCCCACTGTTGAGAACTACTGCCCAGAAGAAAAAGATTCCTTTCAAAATATTATTGCTCATTGACAATGTATCTGGTAGCCCAAAAGCTCTGAAGGAGATGTACAATGAGATCAGGTTGTTTTCATGCCTGCTAATACAGTATTCATTTTGCAGCCCATGGATCAGAGTAATTGCAAATTTCACATCTTATTATTTAAGATATACATTTCACAAGGCTATAGCTGCCATTGATAGTGATTTTTCTGATGGATCTGGGCAAAACTAATTGAGAACAGTCTGGAAAGCATTCATTATTCTAGATTCCATTAAGAAATTTTATGATTCATGGAAAAAGGGCAACATTCACAGGAGTTTGGAAGAAGTTGATTCCAACACTCATGGATAACATCGAGGGGTTCAAGACTTCAGTGGAGGAAGTCACTACAGAGGGAATGGAAATTGCAAAAGAACTAGAATTAGACGTTGAGCCTAAAAATGTGACTGAATTGCTGCAAGCTCATGACGCAACTTGAATGGATGAGGAGTTCCTTAAGAATGAGTAAAGAAAGTAGTTTCTTAAATGGAATCTACTCCTGGCAAAGATGTTGTGAAAATTGCTGAAATGACAACAAAGGATTTAGAATATTACAAGAACTTAGTTGATAAGGAAGCATCAGGATTTGAGAGGATTGACACCAATTTTGAAAAAAGTTCCACTGTGGGTAAGACATCATCAAACAGCATCTCAGGCTACAGAGAAACCATTTGTGAGAGAGAAGAGTTGATTGATGGGGCAGATTTCACTGTTGTCTTGTTTTAAGAAATTGCCACCCCAACCTCCAGCAACCACCAATGCTGATGAGTCAGCAGCCATCAACATGGAGACAAGACCATACATCAGTAAAAAGATTACAATTCACTGAAAGCTCAGATGATGGTTGCCATTTTTAACAAAGTATTTTTAATTTTTTTAATATTTACTCATTTTTGAAAGAGAGAAAGACAGAGTGCAAGCAAGCGAGGAGCAGAGAGAGAAGGAGACACAGAAACCAAAGCAGGCTCCAAGCTCTGAGCTGTCATACCAGCACAGAGCCCGTTGTGGGGCCAGAATCCACAAACCATGAGATCATGACCCAAGCCAAAGTCAGATGCTTAACTGACTGAACCACCCAGGAACCCCAATAATAAAGTATTTTTAATTGAGGTACGTACATTTTTAAGACACAATGCTACTAAAATTTAATAGACTATAGTGTAAACATAACTTTTATATGCACTGGGAAACCAAAAAATTCATTTGACTAGCTTTATTGCAAAAGTCGCTTTATTGTGGAACCCAGTCCACAATATCTCCAAAATATGCCTATAAATGTTTCAGAAACTTCCTGTAAGTACTTCCTTATGCTCACATACACGGAATTCCCTGGAGTATATATCTAGAAATGAAAAGTACTGGATTACAGGACATATGAATCTTCAAGATATACTACTATAGGCAGAGTTCTTTAAAAATTGACTATATTAATGTTATGTTCTCATCAAAAGAGTTAGAAGATTTCCTTTGTTTCAGATCTTTGCCAAGGTTTGGTTGTCAGGTTTAATAATTTTTTCCCAAAACGGTTGTAAAAGGTATCTTATTGGTGACTTTCATTATTCTGGTGACCATTTTTAATAAGGCTACACACATATCTTAAAGTTTCTAAGTATACAATCATATTGTTTATTTGGTCTCTTCCTTTCTGATTCTAATGCTATTTTCCCCTTTGTCTTATTAGATTGGATGGCATGACCAATAAAATGATTAGAAGTAATTATAGCAGGCATCCTTATCTTGTTCTAATATTTAGTGGAAAAGCTTCTTAAATGTATCCATTATGAATAATTTCTAGAGTATATTTTTGATGACTACCCTTAATCAAATTAAGGAAGTTCCCATCTATTTTTTTAATAATGTTTTTTTTCCATCTATTTTGATTTTTATAATGAATGAGGGTTAAAGCTCACTGAGTACATTTTTCTATATCCATGGAGATACAGGTCCTTTTATTTTTTTTGTCTTTTTATTTGCTAAGTGGTATGTTCCAATTAATAGATTTTCTTCATTTGAATTCCTAGGATAAGACCTTCCTAGCTGGTCACCATGTATCTTTTTCTAAGTGCTGCTGAAACCAAAATGCTAGTGTTCTATTTAGAATTTTTGCATCAATGTTTCCATAAATTACTGGTCAATGACTTTATTTTGTTGTTGTTCCTTAGTCCAGTTTTGGTACCAAGACCTTTAGTATTCTCTTAAGTGCTCTGGGAAGCAGAAAATTAGGTAAAACTTGCTTCAGATTCTATAGACAATATTATATGTTGCCTTTTGAATGAAACAATACAATTTTTAAATATATTTAATACAAGGTACTTTTAGATATCTACTCAATTTCACCCTCCCTTTTTTTCTTGCTAAGAGAATCTTAATTTTGTTGGAGGTTGAGATACATATGTGAGTATATAATATATATATACACACATACATACATTCACACATGCATGTATACATATATGCATATATACTATATTATATGCACATATGTACTAATATACATGTTTACAAATGTCACATATATGTATATATAAGTGTTCACTAAATAATAATGTATTTTAGTATATAAGCATTTACTCCCTTGCCGTCCCTAACACTTTTCCAGTTGCCTCCATCTGCCCCTCCCACCATCACATCTTAGTCTACCTCTTGTTCTTATGCACATATTTCAGAGCTCCTGCTCCACTGGGATGACAAAGATGACGTAAACCCAGACGTGGAGTCAGAAGGCCATTTAGCCCAGTCCAGGGTCATGAAGTTGTTTACCTGCCAAGCCAGGATGAGAGCTTTAATGAAGAGATAGCCAAGGGCATAAAGTCAACAGCCTTTTTTTTTTTTCAGCCTTCTTTGTAGCCCTGGGAGTCCTTGGTTTCATGTTGTGGGTCCAGCTCAGAACTTTTCATCCCATTCCCCTGCAGGAGCCAAGAGCCTGACTGCCAGCTTCCAGCCCAGAGCCCAACAAGCCCATGGCAACTGGCCCTGCTCACGGCTTTCGGGTTCTGTTTTATTTTTTGCCTTAGAATGTTTATCCTATTTGGGAGTCCAGTCAGTTTTTCTGGTTATTACAGTTTCTTTATTATTTCTATGGGCATGAAACTAAAGGGGTGAGTCTAATGGTAATCTTACTGTCATCTTTACAGGAAGTCATTTTCAAATATGCCTTAGGATAAACAAAGCACCGAAAGTCTTATGTATGCTATGACTCCTGACATAGTGTGGGTTATCGCTCATTTTCTTCCAGAAATCTATTTAAGCATTCACCTGTCCTGGGCAGAAGAATTTGCAGTACAAATCACCAAATAAGATGTTATGACTAATACTTCTAGTAAACTTATTTCCTCTATTAAAAAATGAAAAAGTTTCAAAACTCCAACTTTACAAACAAAAGAATGGTTATTTTTCTGTTTTCAGTCTCATGAAAGTTCAACTTTTATTTCCCAAGGAGCAGATACTGGATGTACACACACATGCACTGGGGTCCCCAGAAAGCAAGTGAAAGAGTAATTTTGCTTCCAATACTGTGTTCCAGAGACCTCAACTTCATTCACTCCATGCTTGAAAGACACAACTCCCTTTTGTATTACATTTCCCTAAAATTCTAAAAAGACCTCTGGCTAACTAGTTCTGTCCAACCTTTAAGATTAGGCCCTTGGGGCGCCTGGGTGGCTCAGTTGGTTAAGGATCCCACTTCAGCTCGGGTCATGATCTCATGGTTCATGGGTTCGAGCCCCGTGTCGGCTCTGTGCTGACAGCTAGCTCAGAGGCTGGAGCCTGCTTCGGATTCTGTGTCTCCCTCTCTCTCTCTCTCTGACCCTCCTCTGCCCACTCTGTCTCTCAAAAATAAATTTTAAAAATTAAAAAAAATTTAAAAAAAACGTTAGGCCCTTGTTTGGTAAGGACTTGGGAACACAAAACTATTCATTTTCCAGTAAAGTTTGTAATGTGCTATTTTTAAAGAAGGATCTTAGGTTGGAAATAACACTCATTGTGAAAAAGTTCATAAATATTGCACATTATTTTCAAATCAAATGTGAATCTGTTCTGATTTCAGAGTTCAGAGCCATAAACATCTTTAGATAGAGATTGTCTAGTCCAGTTCCCTTGCCATAAAGATGGACAGACTGAGGGCGGAAGGGGTGACAACGTTTTACACCATGGGTCAGAACCCAGGGTCTTGATGGACTGGATATCAGTCCATATAATATCATCAGGATGAGGCTGTATCGCTTTCACAGAGAAGTAAGGGCAAGGTCCCAGGAAATGTGGTCAATGGGCTGAGTTCCCAAAGTATGTGACCTTTAGAGCGAGAGGCACCCAGGAATTAAGCGTGCCACCTCATGTGCTTTAAAGGTGGCAGTCAGCGGCATGCCCTTCAGCCTTTCCCTCCCTTCTCAGGGCTGATGGTTCCCTCCAGTTCTCCAGCTACTTACCCACATCACTATTTGACAACTTGTGCTTTGAAATGTCTTCCTTTTGACACCTGCCTTCTAGTGAAATAACTCTCCATAGTTCTCAGGCTTACTACCAGAGGTAAAAAAAAAAAAAAAGAACCTTTGTTTCTCTTTGATTTGTTGGTATGGTTGCTTTAATTTAGCACTTTATTTTCAATGCATAAATACAGCCTTTTTTTCTAAATACAGTAACTGTTTAGTAGTAGAGTCATTACACTACATTATTGAAAGGCCGTTTTAATGCATTCATTACTAAAAATAATAACAGGCAGCGCCCTCATAAATCCAGGGGCAGAGCTATTGATGCATATTAAGGCTTCACATTTAGTTTGCTACTGAATATCGACAGAGAGAAAAAAAGCTACATGGTAAAAAACATGTGTTCATTTTTAACCATTGCAAAATCACTGTCTTCTTGAAATATTTACAAAACCAACAGATACTATTAAGGTCATGGCCATTTACTGAGCACACATACATTTGGAGAAAGAATTAGCCATGCTTAGAAGTATAGGCATTAATTTACTAATATGGGAAGAAGTTTCCTTGGTGAAAGCCCACTTTGAGACCTGAATTTTTCACTTTGATTTATTACATGATCATTAGCTGGTTCTCGTTCCAAATTATCTGGACAACTGCCAAATTCCCACTTTGATTCACTGAATGGCAATATTCTGCATGAGGCAGATCAAATAATATACTATTATTTAAATTTTACATTTAAATTTTTAAAAACTTAAAAAATTTTTAGGTAATGTTACAGGTTAGATTATTTTACAAATTGTTTAATTCATGAATCTTCTAAAGAAATATGAAAAAATAATAATATCAGCCAGTGAACTTTAATATCATAGTCAATAACTTGACTTTTACTTTAAAATATGATGTACAGGATTTATAGTATAGAGTTAAGACAAAAATAAACAATATAGTCTGCTTGGGACTCTGCGAGACTAAATGTCCTGATGCTTCATCAGACTTCACACCACATGTTGTACTTGAGTCATTGTTAAGCCTAATTTACTTATGTCATCATGAAATTTACTTAAAAGTCAGTCACGATGACCAAAGAAATCAAGATGGTCAATGCCAGTTGGTGTTAAACATTCTTCCGCATGTGCCAAGAGAAACTTCCTATGCGGGAATTTCTAAGAAGCTGCTTCAAGACCTCTTGAAGCATGTGACAGGACGTCACACTCACATGGATATCTTCACCTTCTGTCTGTTACTGCTGTGGTGTCCTTTTAATCCCTTTAGCATCCTGCTGAAATGAAGTTTATAAACAGAAGTTTGGGAATGGATCAACACCAATACTGTCAAATATCTAAGTCACCAGTTTAAATCCTTCAGTCTCCTTCCACCTTTTGAATCGGCAAATTCCCCAATGTCTCTGTATCTCACAAAAGGAGTTTCACAGATATGTTAGCTTCCGGGATAGCACCAGACTGTGTCTTTTTTTTCTTTCAAAATAAATTTTTTTTCACTACAACCAGAAATTAAAGGCAATTAGAGTGACTTTTCCAGCCAAATAAATATGAAAACTCCTCCCTATTATTAAGAAAAAAATTGATACAAGCTCTCTGATTTAACTCTTTGTGTCCAAGTAAATAGCAAAAAAAAAAAAAAAGTAAATTTCCTTCTTTCACTCTCTTGTAACAAATATAGCAAGCCAAAATATTACTCAAATACCTACTTCAAATCTCTTTTCTTGCCATTTGTATACTATCATTTTGAAAGCTTTGAATCATATGAAGTCATGTAATAATATCTTCACACTAACCATTTCATAGAGACTTATTAAAAAGAACTCATTTCTAAAAGCTGAATGTGGTAGTAAATGTATTTCTCAATCTTAGAACTGGCCATAAGCATCAATAAGAACTTAAGAGAAAAATAAATTCAGAAAGTTGTGATGATTTCACCTAAGCTAAAGTTGACTTCTATGTAACATGAAAGTAATCTTTAAAATATGAAAGAGGAAAAGTTTAACATTCTTATAATAATTAGATACATGTCAATAGTTACAGAGTAATCTCATCTACACATTAGAACAGACCATGGAGGTTTCTTGCTAGAAAACATGAAGAGTTACTCAAAGTGTGCATGAAAATCATTGAACTCTCTTTTTCTTGGATTTTCACTAAGTCACACTGGAATTCCTTCATTTAGCTTTTTAGTGAGGTTTCTGAGTACAGAAATTTCTTTTTTTTCGTAATTTTTTTGAAATAAGATCACAATTCAGATTCCCCATTATTTACCAGAGTACCATTGCTAAATAACACACTGTGCCCAAAAAACTTGACTTTTGCAGACATGTTTCCAACTAATATTATTAATACTTTGAATCCACAAAATCTTGTCAGCTACTCTCAAATTCCAAACACATCTCTGCTCTGTAAAACAGGCCAGGGTGGCTGTAGGGGACAAAAAAAAAAAATCTATGACATAACCATTGTGTTCATCTCCTTTGGTTGGCAGCATAAGGCAACATAAAATGCCAACACTCAATGACCCAAATAAATCATGGGTGAGGGAGGGCCTGGGTTGGCTGCAGGTCAGTTCTCCAAATTCATTCTATTCATACATCCTTCCTTTAAAGCTGCTTCTTTGCAGTTTTCAGAATAAGATGACACAGGTGGACAGAAAAATCCCGAAGGCATTGGGGAAATGATAAGCAACCCTTCTGAAGAGAAAATCAAGTATTTCATTGAGATGATATCTTGAAACATATATTCATTCACAGGTAACTTAACTTCACTTATTAACTTCGAGAATAAAGGCACCTTTTATTTTCACAATTCTAGATAGTGTTAAAATTGCACACTAGAATTGTACAAGGAATTACCTATTTCCATATGGCAAACTCCTTCCTCGCAGTTCAATATTTTGCCAAAAAGCTATCATAAAGTGGAATTCAGTTTTAAAAGAAGTTTTGATATTCCCTCTGCCCAATTCAGAGGTTTAAAGGTAATGAGATTGGATCTAATAGTAATAGCTGACCTTTCTGGAGATGTTAATACATTTGTCAGGAGACCCAAGTTCAGGGACATCTAACTGTCTGGCATAGGCTCTCCTATAATTACTGGGGGAAAGAGAAAGAGAGGAAGAAAGTGAGAGACTCCCCCCTCCCCTGTATCCCCCCCCCCCCCAGTTTCTGTACTTCAGTCCCACCCAAGGCTCTGAATCAAAACCTCACTTATCTGATGAGTTAATGTCCTGGTGGTTTAAATATCTGGGAGAGTAGAGGGGGTTAAATTTAGTTGTTTTACTTTCTACTTCAGCAAAGAAACAAGATACAATCTCATCTGACTGAGAAATACCACCTTTGTGTAAATAACAGCTTTCCAGATATACAGAAAAGACTGACCTTGCTCCAATCAGTGGGCATACCTTAAAAGAATAGACTCTTCATTTTTCTTCCTTTACCTTGGATTGGGGGGGGGGGATGCAACTGTTTTCATGCCTAAATTCAAACTGATGTTCATTGGCCCCAATTCCCTGGGTCCCCAGCAAGGACCCTTGCTTAGATTAAGCAAGGGTTTTAAAAACTGTTTTAAGTAAAAGGAGATTGAGAAATGTGAACAGAAGGCAGCCTTAAACGACTGGATTCACATTATCTTCATTTCCTTTGTTCAAAATGTGGGATATCACTGCTCCTGTAAACCTTTCCAAAAATAATACAGTTCGCTGGGCTTGCTGGATACGGGGAGGTTGTCGTTATTTTCTCCGAATTCATGGGAAATAAAAGTTCCTCTGGTACCATGGTCAGGATAAAGTAAAAATGTCAA
>NC_043706.1:101255559-101260799 GCF_006229205.1 Suricata suricatta
GTGGCCGTGCAGCCCGGCCGGCGAGTAGGGGTCGGCGGCGGCGAAGGGCAGCTCCGAGTGCGCGGTGGCCAGCGGGCTGCCCAGCGGCGCGGGCACGGGAGCCTGGTACGCGCTGTTCCAGAAGGAGGCGGGGAAGCTGCGCTGGCTCATCGGGAAGGAGCCGTCTGCAGGCAGGCGAGGCGGAGGGGAGGAAAGGAAGAGAGGAGCGCGTCACTGCAGGTAGATGAAAGCCGGAAAGCCGAATGCGCCAGGCAGGCAAAAGGCGGGCGAGCGGCCGCGGGGGGCTGACCCGCTGCGCGCCCACGCGGGGGGCGTCTTTCTGAGGGGGCTGCACCCTGCGAGTTCGAGGTCGAGGCGCCGCAAAGTGGGAGAAGCTCTTTGGGAAGGAGGGCTGCTTCCTCGGATTTTGCAGACGCGTTTCCGGTACGGAAACCCCAGGACAAGGCTGGGAGAGGAAGAGCGGTGAGACACCCCCTTGCAGTTCCAGTTTGGGGGCGCAGGGAGACTTTTCCGACCACGGGCTGCGCGGCCTCGGCGGCCTCTGCGCGGACGTGGCCTCCCTTTCCCACCCGCAGCCTCTCCCCCAGCTAAAGATACCTCTTCCCACTCTTGGTCGGCAGCCTAGCGATTTCACTACCCCCTCTCGCGTTTCACCTCCCCAGCTCCAGAAAATGTGCCTCTCCAAGGCCTCTGATAGACTGGAAGTCCATCGACATATTTCGAAGTCTTGCTATTATTAGCCTCCTTTCTAGAAACCTTCTTTCAAATGTTTTTTTTTCCAAGAACCAAGCAAAAGAGTAAACTAGACAGATTAAAAGGGCAGCTGTATTATTTGCAGAGGGACATAAAGGGACAGATCTTTTACGTTTTAATTAATAATATTTGTTCGTTAAAGTGCGGACTGCAGGAATAAGCGCCAGGAATAATAATTATTATTTTTGCCAGTATCACCGTTGACCCCTAGTGCCTGGAAGCATTTTAAGACAGCAGCCTTTGGGTCAAATGTGTTGCTTTTAGGGGAAGGGGAGGGAAAGAAAGATTTAATTCTAGGGACCTGTATTGAGCACCTCCTTCTAGGGAAGGCATTTGCGGCACATACTAGAGAATTAGAAATGCATTCTAAGTGGTGAACCGTCTTCCTGTTAAAAATAGGCAACTGGAGAAGAAAAAGAATGTTTGGGATCTTGTCTAGATAAGGCTTGCACAAACTGTCAGACACTCTCAAGAAAAAAAGGGAAGGCGAGAGTTGTCATTTTCCTCCAAATGTAGTATTGTTTTCCTTTTTACAACAAAGCCGTCATTTCTCAGCTTGGTACATATCAAAAACTAAGTTTAGTGAGAAAATTTCTCTTTGTCGTGGAAATAAAAGGAGATTGAAATTTCAGAACGGAAGGGAGATTTCGTTGACCTGTCCAATCAATCGGTGTCCCAGGCTAGAGAAAGCATTGCTTTGTGAGCAGGGTAACGATAAAGAGGGTGTTGTGTTTGGGGAAAAGGCTTAGAGGTGTTTTGGCTGTACTTAAATTTTTACTTCTTTGCTACTTTATAACTTTCTTACTGAAAGACATTTTCTGCTTCAAGATTTCCTAAAGAACTGAAACCTGGCAAAAAGCGTAGGGACGTTTTAGGAGACATTCTTCAGCAGGTTTTGCTGACAGTGGGGTCTAAGCCTTTTTTTTCTCTGGGCAAAGTCTCAGGAACTGCTAAGTGCCCTGTAAGTTGTTGTAGATGCAGATCTTCCTTAGGGCTTGGGAGAGTATTGGAAACCTCACATTTCCACAGCACAGTTCCACACATTTTTCTATTTGTTGAACAGCCATCTCCAGGGATAGTTAAGAAGGCAGGTATTATTCTAATTTTAGAGAGCAGTAAAGAGAGCAACCTCAAAAACGGTTAAGAAACTTGCCCAAGGTCATATAGCGAGGAAGGGGTAGAGGCAGCACGAAAACCCAGGACCCCCAGTTCCAAGGCTAGTGGTTTTCTAGGTCAGTGCTCTGCTCTGTCTCTTCAAGGAGAGATCTTTCTTCAGTGCTTTTACTCATCTCCTCACATGCCCATCCTCAACTCCTCTGACACCTAGTATCCTTTCAGCTGCCTGCGCTCCAGCCTCTTGCAGGTGGGCCCCAGGCAGAGAGGCCTCTCTCTTTGCCCTTAGAAGCGGGCCCTTTACTCACCCCGCCAGGGCCCCGAGCTCCTGGGTGCTTTGCTGCTTGTACAGCTTGGGGAATAGCTGCTCGGCTGGCTCAGGGCCCTGCTGAAGTGCTCGTCCACCACGGAGCTGATGTCTCCCTGGAAATAGGTGAAGAGGACGCAGCGGGAGTTGATGTACTCTGCCTCTGGTGGGCGCTCTTTCTCTGGGCTGCCTTCTTCCTCTTTTATGTTGGCAGGAGTTTGGCTGGAAAAGGAGGAGCTGCCGCTGCTACTGCTGTTGCTGGGGCTGGTGTTGCACTCTTGGGCTTCCTGCATTTTGGAGTAATAGGCAAGTTTCTGCTCAAAGAGATGAAGAATAGAGAAGTCAGTTTCAAAAGAGATGGCAAGTTGGGCTCAGATCCCTAAGGTACCCAGAGGAAAACTGATATTCATGCAGAAGCCCCCGTGCTCAGTAACATGCGCCAGCTTCTTGACAGGCAGACTGCCTTTCTTGGTGTCTCTGTCTCCCCAGAACTGCCGCTAAACCGCAAGGAAAGCTCTCTGAAGGTGTCAGGGTAAAGGTCCCAGAAGATGCCTTAAGTAGCCAGGATATAAGCAGTTTTGATCACAGAGCCAGGCTCAGGGCAGACGTATTTTTAAAATCAGGCTCCAAGGATGAAGGGCATCCAACTCCAGCTAGGGCCTGATTGTCCCCTGCTTCAGAATCTGAGGTAGATGCACAAGATGCAAGATTTTAAGCATCGTTGTGACAGAGCATGAAAATACCAAAATCCACTCCATGCAGCCAGGACTGTGAAGGAAGAATTGCGGCGGTGACACCGTATGAGATGGCTCCATTTGGGAAAGAATCGTGTGGGGGTAAACACGTGGAATGACATCCTGACATGGATCATTTTAATAAAAGCAAGTTGATATTTGTTTGGTCGTCCATAAAATGTCCACTTAGAAGTCTATCTAAGTTTTTAAAGAGCTCTTTTTCTGAGCAAGGAAGAACCAGTGGGCTCTGAGCACTTCTGCCCTCACCATCTCTATGCACACTGAGGAACAGGTCATAAAAAGGAGAGAAGAAAATCTTGGCTGTGACGTTGAGTGAACTGTGGCTGTCTGGTAGAGATTTTTAAAACCAAGTGTGGCTGCTGAAATATTTTCTTAGAAATGAGCAATGGATTGAATGTAGTGTTAAAGCATTTATGCACGCAGAGATGGCCTCGAAGCCAGCTGGTCATACAAAGATGAACAGAGATCTTAATGGAATAGATTATTGGTCCAAAGCCAGGGAGGAGAAAGGACCAAACAGATAGAAAATCAACCCACCTCTCCTCTTTGCAATAGTCACAGCCTGGGAAGGAGCCATCTCAGACACTGAAGCCAAAAGACTGTAGTTATTTAGCAATATCACCACTTCCACCACATTCCCACTTGGCTTATAATGAGGGACTCTGGTGACTTCCCAAATGAATATTGTGAGACTAAACAAACTCCTAGATGGAAAGTTTAAAAAGGGGGAGGTAGAAGGAAAAAAATGAAAAGCCAAACCTACTCGCTCCATCGTTAATTCAGCACGAAATTTTCAAATAGACGTTCTGAATTTGCAAGCAACATGGGCAAAAACTTGGACTGGGGGTCCAGATGTATTTCCGTCTGTCTGAAGCAGAGGTCCAAGCCCTCACTTTGGAATCTGTTCGGGACCCCCACGGAGCCCTGAGTGTTTGAACGCAATTCTTTTACTGAACTAAGGGCCTCAGTTTTTACTATGCCAGTTGAGGAAATGCAAAGAAAAAACTGGCCATCCAGACCCAGTCCTGAGAAGAGATAGTGTAATTATGTAAATAAAATGTAATAATTAAACGAAACTTAAAGAGTTTGCCGAATTGGGGTTAAGGGGTCTTCTTACAGGTGGGTTTGGGGAGAGCAGGACAGCCTGATGTAGATACTCAGACTCTAGAAAGGCGAAAAGAGTATTATCTTTGAAGCTGTCCTCCGCCAAGTCAACTGCACCCCAATAATAATCTTCAGAACTTTGCAGAGCAAAGAGGATAGAACCCATGCTTTTGCGCAGTTCTCTTTGTAACAAAGTCTCTGGTTCTGGAATTAAGAGGCCGGATCTTTTGAGAATTTAAACGGAAAAAAGTGATCCCTTAGATAAACTTGCACGGATGAGAAGCCAGGTCTTTGCATTTCAGACAGAAAGACAGAGATCGGTCTTTACTTTTGTTCTGTGGTCATTTTCACCTTTGAGACCAAAGTTTGGTTTTCCCTGCGTGAGCGTTGATCGCAGCTCCCCTCACCCGCACCGAGGGATCGGGAGTCCGACCGACTCGTCGGGGGCAATCCAGCTCGCGCGGACCTCTTCTGATTGTTCCCCGGAAGGACGGGGCACGCATTAGCAGGGCTTAGCTGCCTTCCCGGGAGCGCAGGTGGACGCGCTAGAGGGGTTAGCTCAACCTACCGTGTGGCAGCGCCGGCATTGCCCGCATCCCCGCGGCTCCCGCCGCTGGTAGGACGCCCCGGACCCGGGCGGAGGCGCCCCAGACCTCGGGGTACAGGCGGTGCGCCCGAGAGCGGGGACGCGCCATCCGTCTCCGTGGTCCCAGCCCGGGGTAGACACGTACCTGGTGGTAGGGGGTGTAGGCGGCTGCAAAGTAAGGCTGGGGAGGACCATAGACTTGGTACATAACATCCAGACAGCTCATGGCTCCCCGCAGCAGAGACGGCTAAGTGTTTTATCATCAACTCTCGGTCGGTGGAGCGCTGTGATGCTGCATGAGCGGCGCTCGGGCTCGAGCTCCCGAGGCATCTGCGGCGGAGCGGTGGGCAGCGCGCTCCGCGGCTCGGGATCCCGCTGGCTAGCAGGCTCCCCTCCCACCCGGCAATTTCAACCCGGACGCTGCTCCGGGACAGAAGCGCCCGTGCTCCCGCTAGTGGGCATTTAAACCCCACGCCGGATAGGCGTGCTGACGCCACTCTGGGCCGCGGAAGGGGGAGGGGGCCGTGGGGGGAGGCGGGGACCGGGGGCCAATGGGGAGCCAGAGACGGGGGCCGGGGCGCTAACGAAGTGTTTCTCGGGGCTGCCCGGCGGCAAGCTGGTG
>NC_043706.1:101260899-101324773 GCF_006229205.1 Suricata suricatta
GCCCGCCCTGTGAGCTCTCCGCCAAGGGCGAGCCGACCGGCGCAGCGTGGGCCGCGCCCGGGGGACACTTCGCGAGCCCCGCGGGGGACGTGGCCCAGGGTCTGGGACTCAGCGTGGACTCAGGTAAGCGGGAGAGGGAGCTTGGCTTTCCCGGACCCCTCTTGCCCGGTGTCCGACCCTGGGTCGAGCCCCGGAGCCCCCTTAGCTCTCCTTGGAGACCCCAGTGACCTTGTGGCACAAGGGTCTGCGTGGCCGGGTTGTGCTTCAGCAAACAGGTGACCCAGTGTCATCGGTGTGGGCAGAACGAGAAAGTAGGCTTTTTTTTTAATTAAGTTTAAATAAATAAACACATAAACAAATTTGTTGGAAAGGTTCTGTAGCTCTGCGCTGTTCAATCCTGTAGTCGCTGGCCACTTGAAATGTGGCCAGGAGGAGCTGGGATGTGCTTACCTGCCTGATACACACTGGATTGCAAAGCTGTACCGAAAAAGAATGTGAAATTCATCTCACTGAAATTTTATGTTGACTGCATGTTGAAATACTTTAGACACGTTGCATATTGGACATACCGGGTTAAATAAAACTATATTACGGAAGATTCATTCTCACCTGGTTCTTTTTACTCTTTTTCAATGTGGCTGCTAGAAAATTTAGAATTATGCCTGTGGCCCCCATGTGTTTTTATTGGACAGCGCTGATCTAGAGGACCTGCTCAGTGTAGTTCACAATCTTCTAACATTTGGTGGGTGTTGTCTCCTGGTGACAATTATAAGGAAAGGAAAATATGATTTTGTTATCAACTTAAGCACTAAATTAAATAGGTCTCTTAAAATGTAAAACTTAAGGAGAATGTGATCTTAATGACAATACTGAATTTCCGACTTAATGGGTTGAATTTGAAAGGCACATTCAAATAAGGGTTTCCTCTTCTGCTTGCTTTATTTTTAGGGCATAACCAAAAATTTATATTATAAATGCAATCACTGACTTGTAGTCTTGCCCACTCGTCCTTACTTCAGGTGAAGATTTACATTTGTGTTTGTTTGGCTTTTACTTTCATTCATGCCCTTTAGATGAATTCTGTGGCATTTGAAATAAAACTGTGGTGTTTGTCTTTCTCTTTCCTTAAATACCTGTGACTTCCCACCCCCAACCCCTTTTCTCTTCCTGTTTCTCTTCTCTCTCTCTCTCTCTCTTTCTCTCTCTCTCTCTTTTCTCTCTTTTCTCTCTTTTCTCTCTCTCTGTCTCTGTCTCTCTTTCTGTTTTGTCTCTGTTTTCAGGTTTGCAGCCTCAGGACAAAAGCAAGGATCTGTACTGGTTTTAGACACCTTCTCCCCTGTAGGTCTCTGCATAGCGCAATTGATGGCACTCAGCTGAAATCGAGAGGGTTTGTAACAGCTTCTGATCTTGGTTTGCAGCTCGTCGTTATTCCCTCTGTGGTGCATCCCTCCTGAGCTGATCTGCTGACCCAGGGTTTCCCCTTCCCTTTCCCTTCTGACCAGCCATGGAGGCTCAACATCTGTGCCTCTCACTTCATGGATGAGGACATGGGGGAAGGCAGAGACTTCAAACTTCTCCGTGTATTGGGAAAACCAAAACATACATCTACAGAAATATTGTCTAACCATAATTCCTTCTATGGAAAGAGCAGATCCAAGGACTCTGAATTATGTTGAAAGACTTTGGGGCAAATCACTGGAAATATCTGCGGTGAGTTCATTTAGGTGATATGTCAAATTTTCCTTGGAAAGAGGAGGGAAAACAGAGACTTTTTGGTGTGAATATTTTTTATGCTGATGTGAATTATTTCATTAAGTAGTGTGACCATAGCACTACTGATGTCAGTATCCTCACATTTGAAATGTATTTGTATTTGCATCCAAGACTGTGATAGAGAAGTAAAAGAGGCCAATTCCTTCTTCCTCACCTCATAGCCTCCAGTTCCCTTCCTGCCAGCTTCCTGTCTGCAACACCCCCTCCAGACACAAAGACACACTTTTTCTCCTTCGGACTGTGAACTTGGAAGCCTCAGCCTAAATGCGAGTGGCAAGTGGCTTATCTGGAGCCGCCTGCCCGAGTCTTACTGAAATGCAGCTGTTGTAGGCCAACTGTTTAAAACCCCAGAAATATATCGACCAAGGTGGCACTTCCCAGTGTTTGGCACAACAATTGCAATTGCACTGGATATATTTTATACGTGTGTGTGTAGATACATATCATATTTTTTACGAGGAACATTTTACGATGAAAGAAGAAACCCTTCTCTGCCTTCTCTCCCACAAATTCTGTCTCTCCTTCTATTCTCCTCTGGATGAAAAAAAAGCAACAAGAGATCCCCAACTGTTTCCATGAAGAACTAGGAATACCACAAGAGGAAGAAATGTCCATGGAGTCTCTAATACCTCGAATATTCCTCTCAGTCTCTATGGTCATGATTTGGTCACTTTAGTTTTGGGACAGGGGAAGGGGTCTGTGTGTGGGCAAAGATGAAGGCACTGAGGAAGAAGGAACAATCATTAAAGATGTCTCTTTACTACAAGGTCACTGTGTTATTTCATCAGAAGAAAATAAATGTCCTAGTCTTTCTCTAATAGAATAAAATAATTTATAGTAGTACAATCCGATGTAAGTACTATTACTTTATATTTAGAGAGAGAGAGAGAGAGAGAGAGAGAGAGAGTGAGCTTTGTGTTTTCCAAAGTGATTGCCATTCTGTGAAACCTGTGAACTCCTTTTTACTTCACATTGACCCCGGAGGTGAGAAGTCAGGCAGCCCACCTGTGTTCCACAAATGAGAAAATTGTGGCCCCCAGCAGCCCAGTGCTGATCTGCTGGCACTCACTGGGTTAAAAGCAGAGAGGGCACTGAAAGCGTACTTGTGGACCATTTGGTCAGGTACACATTTATTCTTACTGTTACTTCTTAAATTCTAGACTCTTAAGACAGTATTCAGTTAAAAAGTGTTTTGGGAATATTGGTTATATTATATAAGCTAGGCTAAGAAACCAAACCTACCACTAGGCAAAAAAAAAAAAAAAAAAAAAGAAAGACGGAGAGATATTGCTTAAGAAAGCAGTGGTCTTTCTCTTAATTTTCTCTTGATGCCAAAGTTGTGTTCACTGACTTCATTTACTAAAGTGCCCAGGGGAGATATCTTGTGTTATGTTCCAGTTGCCCTTGTAGATTGTTGAAGCATTAAAATATTAATTCAGACATTGACCTTCATTGTAACATGAGAAACAGATACAATTTATCTTGTATGGTAAACTCAGGAGTTGGGACCTTACTCGGTGTATATGGCTTAGCAGAGCGACCCATCCCCTCTTTCCATCATAATGGTCACTACAAGACGCTATCACTGGTTTTGCTGATATGGAAGGTCATGCTGCACCAGATGTGGTAACACTCGTAGCAACTAATGCTGACTGTTTCTCAGGCACTGGTCTGAGGGCTTCGCTTGCAGGTTAACTCCTTTAAGTCTCACAAAAATTCTATGATATTTATTATCATGATCCCTTCATACTGAGGAGCACAGAGACTCACAGAGAAGAAATAATTTGCTCAGTCACACAGCCAGTAAGTGTCAGAGCCAGGATGCCAACCCACTGTAGTAACTGCTACTTGTCCTCTTCTGATTTGTCTTCGGTGGCTCAACTTTGGGTCCACTTTGCCCTCCGCAGTAGATGAATAAGGAAGGGAAGGAGGCAGGGCAGCAAAGGCTGACACAACATAGAACTTACAAAATCCCTGGTCTCAAAGGAACTATCACAGGACATTTTCACACCCCTTCATCAAATGATACTAACTATAGACCATTCAGTCAGATGCAGATTTCCATTCTCCTCCAGGAGGGAATTATTATTGCTTCTCTTATTAATTCATTCCAGTATTTACCAGACTTCACTGCTCTGAAGCTCTTCACACCCAACCCGACCAAGTCGTGTAAGAGCTAGCCTGAGGTTTGGACATTGAAGCAATAACTAAAATTAACTTTGGACTTCTCTGTGGATTTTTTTTAATCCATGTTCCATTGGCACGGATCACTGGTATATACAAGCATAAATAAAATACTTTAAGTTCCGGCTTGCTTTTTAGAATTTGCCGCTGAGTGTGCAGTTAGAGAAGAAAGCAGAGTAATGCGTTCTCTGCTGGACATTGTCTCCAAGTAGTCCCCACTGGAAGAGGCTGGCACAGCACTCACAGGACCTCTGATCAGAACCCACAGGGAGCCTTTTCCCAGCCTCTGGGTTTTGATTACTGAAACCTCTCTCCTGAGCTGCATCTGACCTGAATATCAGGTTGCCAGTGAGGAGACTCATTCACTGGAACTGGCCTTTGGGGCAGTCCTGAACAGACCCTCCAGACTCCAGTGACCTGGCACATGGGACACACGGATCGCAGCATTTCCCTCCGTGTTGTATGTTCCCAAAGTAGAAATGCACGATGACCTAGAACTAAAATGCTTCTGTCCGTGTAATAAGAGCATCAAAGAGAACCTTGGTGAATGAAGAGTCCTGACTGACACGCTTTAGGCCCACCAAATCCACGCACAATAAGAATTCCCATGCCTGTCATTCATTTTCATGAAATGATGCAGATTAGAGAAGGCAAACTAGTAATTGACAAAAGGACACTCAAGAGAATGAAAGATGACAGGAGAAAAGGCAAACACAATGTTTTCCCATGTGTTAGACCTGGTTGGGAGCTTCTGCTCCCCTCACTTCTGCTGGCACGGTCCACCTCCTCATGCAATTTTCCCTGTGCGCTTGGCCTCCGCTGAGGGAGAGGTGATGAAAAGGGGAGAGACAGCTCTGCGCCACCAAGTAATCCTTTTGCCGATTGCCCTCTGGCTGAGAACTCAGTCACCCAACTTCAGGGAACTCTATCTGTTCTCCTCCTTTAGTTTAAAAGGAGTTTCCAGCCTGTCTCATTTCCCCTTTGAAGTTCTATTTCAACGTGTGGCAAATTCTAGCAATGACTTAAGATTGATTTGGGCCTGGATGGGAAGGAGGGCAGAGGTGGTGGATACTAGGACTTAGAGCCCCTGACTGGAAGCTTCTTCTGACACTCTTTCTCGGTGAGTACTGCACTTTCTGTGCTCATTTTTATCTGAGGAAACAACTCTCAAGATCAATTTAACCTCCAGTTTGCTCAGAATCATAAACCCTGCATTCATGGGCAGCCACCCATACCCTTCCTATCGAAATAGACAAGAATTTCTTTAACACTTAGTGATTGATTACTTTAGGGTTGGTGGAGATTAAAAAAATTAATAAAACTTAGCAAGCTAAGTTAGAAAGCAAACTGCTTTCCTTATAAAGGCTTTTTCTATAAGTTGCACTTTATTTTTTTTTAAGTTTATTTATTTTGAGAAAGAGACACAGAGAAAGCAAGTGGGGGAAGAGCAGAGAGAGGGAGAGACAGAAATCCAAGCAGGCCCTCAGCGCAGAGCCCGGCATGGGACTTGAACTCACAAACCTTGAAATCATGAATGAGCTGAAATTAAGAGTCAGTAGCTTAACAGACTGAACTACCCAGATGCCCCTCTGTAAATTGCATTTTAAATATAATTCCTATGGTGTCAAAGCATTAGAGGAAAATTGAAAGACATTTGGAAAGACTTTAAAAATAAATCAAACCAGGGGTGCCTGGGTGGCTCTACCAGTTAAGCGACCAATTCTTGATTTAGGCTCCGGTCATGATCCCTCCGTTCATGAAACTGATCCCCAACTAGGGCTTCATGCTGACAGCGTGGAGCCTGCTTAGGCTTCTCTCTCTACTTCTCTCTCTTCCCCTCTCTGGTCATGCTCTCTCTCTCTCCAAATAAACAGGTAAACTTTAAAAAAATAAGTGAAACTAAAAAAACCTAAGATTCCTTTATAAAATTGCATAAACATTCTGTTGATAATATACCTGCCAATAATTCACATTTTGATCATACTTATCAAAGTCTATACTCCATATAGTCCATTTTCCTTTCAAGACTTTTAGGATTTAATGTTATTTATTATTTATTACACATTACTAAAATCTGGAGTAAAGGAATAAATGTCCCCAAGGCAGTATCATTATTCCATTTGCTGTTTATACATAACTGAGGTTTTGACATTTATACAAGCATCATGGTTAAGCAAACATAACTCTCAAATTTCCCCCATGAATAAATTAAACTCTAATAATATAAATATGGTATCCTCACAACAGAATCTATCTACAAGTCTCTCTCTTTCACACACACACACACACACACACACACACACACACGCACACATGCACACACGCACATGCACACGCAAACACACTGATGCAGACCTAAAAGGAAATCAGAGACTCCATGCCCTCAGACAGGCACAGACACAAATGATTCTTCTCACTCGACAGACAACTGTACCGCTCTTTCCTTGTGTTTCACTCCTGCCCCAGAGGGCTGGATCAGGAAACAGACACTTGATAGCCGCTGGTTCGTGGCTGAAATATTTGTAAAGTTAACGCATAATCTGAAAGCAGAAGCTAATAAATTATAGGGTGCTAATTGGAGCTGGAGTGGAGCTGTCAATCATGTTACCCTAAACACAGAGAGACCCTCATACCCTAAAAAGGCAAAGCAGCCTTCAGGAACAGCTCCCAGTTGTTTCCAGCCTTCTCCTGAACCCCAGCAGAAACTTCCAGTCCAGGCAGAGCGGCCTCTGGCTGAGCGAGCAGAGGTGATTCTGCTAGTCCAAGCTCACTTTAAGAAGAGAGACAGATTCTCTTTGAAGAGGAAAGAGTCAAATATTTTTACTAAAATATTGATGTTTAGAGAAACATATATTGTTTACAGATATATATAAATATGTATATATCAAATTTACTACAATGCTTACTACTTTGGTAAAACATTACCCTCTATTTAGAGTTTTTCACTTTAAAAAAAAGCAAGTTTAACTCAATAAAAGAAAAATCTCAAGTTCTCCACAATTAATGTCATATCTACCTCAAGTTACAGTATCTCTGTGAGTTTCCCAACATACTCTTATGGAACAAAAGTCCTCTAGGACAAAAATAAGATGTTCAAATTGTCAGTGCCTTACTGGAACTCATTTATTTTCTCCTGAGAAGGCAGCAGCAGCATATTTCTTATTCTCTTGTTTTGTTTGTATAAACTCCTAATAATCTCTGGCTCCACTTATCTCCCACTGTTTCAGAAGTCCTAAAGTCATTTTGCTCAAACTGTCCTCCTCTGACATTATCATTTCCATTTCCTACTCAAACTGTATAACCGATAAATATATAATTATTACTATTACATATGAGAAAATTTAGGCTGAAAGTAAACTACATTTTTGGAAAACAAAACTAAAGAATTACAAAATTTTTATTCCTAATCATTATTTGCATGGTTCTCATGATCTAGTAACCAGGTAGAAATTTTTACCACCATTTATTTATGGGACCTATGCTTTGGTCTCTATGTGTATTTACAACTAGTAAAATGCTCTTATAATTTAGAAACTTCTTTAGAATACTTGAAATAAAAGTAGTTTTTACTCAGGCAAAGCAAATCACATATCTTTTTTTTTAATTTTTTATGTTCTTTATTTATTTTTGAAAGACAGTGGGAATAGGGGAAGGTCAGAGAGAGAGGGAGACATAGAATGTGAAGCAGGCTCCAGGCTCTGAGCTAGCTGTCAGCACAGAGCCCGACGCGGGGTTCGAACCCAGGAACCGCGAGATCATGACCTGAGCCAAAGCCGGACGCTTAACCGACTGAGCCACCCAGGCACCCCGCAAATCCCATATCTTAAAATTTTAAACACACACTGGTTCAAAATGACTATTATAATAATGGGATTGTCAGGAGTTTCTTTTCTGGTATAGTCTCACTGCTATAGCCTTGCCCTTATTTTTGGCAACTATGTTATCAGCCCTGTGCCAATAATGGCACTATCATGAAATGGGATGGAAAACAAAAATACGTATTTTGTTGTTGTTGCTGGTTAGTTTTACTATGTACAGTCTTATTTCTTTTTTCTTCGTCTACCACATTTTACTCAATGTGTGATGCATCCTACAAAATGATTGGATGTTTTTTCATCTAGTATCATATGACTTTTTTTTATACAGTACCTGCTTTTTTATGGAGATTTCTGAAATTTTAAGAACTACTGCCTAATGGTTCTGTATTACTAGTGTTATTCCACCTTGCCTGGTGGAGTGTGAAATCCTGTTTCTACCCCAGGCAATCTCTCCTCCATGCCCAGAAACTGACAGAGGGGCACTGACTGACTGATTTTGGTAAGAAACACAGAGAACAGAGTGATATTTGTTCTTCCTTGTCAAAGACTTCTAAGGACACATTTTTTTTTTGCTTGCACTTTTTTAAAGGAATAACAGAAGAGTCTAGGGAAATGTCATATTTATACCTTGCGGGAAAACCACAATGAAATTGTATTCAATTGGAATTGGTGAGAAGAAAAATTATTTACAATTTTATGCTTAACAGTTCCAAACTATGTAGTTAATAAATAAAAGTTAATAATACTGACACCTTCATCTTGCATTGAAGTTTGAGGTGTCTGGTCGTTTGATACTTAAGGAATAGTGTTATTATAAATATCACTGGAAAAATTTAAAATCCACCATTGGGATACTGCCATCTCCCTTGTTGCTTGAACTATAAAATGTATTGAAACTAAGAAGGAAAAATAAACAACGCTCCCCAGCCATGAAATGTACTATGCTGCAGGTTACTATGGTCTTTAGGTCTTGGGAGAAAAGGAAAGCATAGGTACCACGGAACCTCCCTAATTTATAGAACAGCAATAAGGGCAATACATTAAATGTTAAAATAAAACAAAATTATACAGTTTAATAGTGTGTAGTTTTTCAGGTCCTAAAAGTTTATGAGTATATTTTTTACGACTATTTTAGAATCCATATTTAATTCTGTCACCCCCATTATTAGAAGATTGGAGGAATTTCTAATTTGAACTCAATTAGACACGATTTATTCTTTTTCTTCTTAATATAAACAGAAAAGTTCTACAAGTGACATGGGAGAAAATACTTTGTATGTTGTCGTTTCATTTTCTGATCTACTTCTTGTGCTTTCTTGTTCTGTATTCATATCAACACTGAAGTTAGAGCTACCTTGTCTCAGTTTTTAGGACATCAAACTCACCATCCGATGATATCAGCTAACAGCGCACAATCTAGAAATTAACAGAGTACCTAAGCACAATCCTAGTTGACTGTTCTGGGTTAGAGCAGTCTGCAATGTTTTTCTCATATTTCACACTTCCGTGGAATTGTAAATTCCTTGTAAATTCCTATCTCCTGCTGTATTAGAAAACCTTCACTCTAACTACCCTGCTACCCAAATGTTATCTCTTCTCCAAAGTCTAACAAATTCTGTTTCTCCTGTGAAGTCTTGTCTCCACACCAGACCCAGTGAGTATTCTCGCCTTTTATCAGGACTCTTCCCACCTAACGCCTGTGACATTCACTTGGCATTTATTTTATAACCTCTTGGGACTAAAGTTCAGATTTTAAGAAGTTGCAGTAGCCCTAAAGATCATCCCATTCACCCTTTACTTATAATATTCTTTACTCCCTTGGGGCGCCTGGGTGGCTGAGTTGGTTAAGCATCCGATGGCTCAGGTCATGATTTCGCGGTTTGTGGGTTCAAGCCCCATATCAGGTTTTGTGCTGACAGCTCAGAGACTGGAGCTTGTTTCAGATTCTGTGTCTCCTTCTCTCTTGCCCCTTCCCCCACTCATGTTCTGTCTCTCTCTGTCTCAAAAATAATAAACTACATAAAAAAAATTTTTGAAATATTCTTTACCCCCCTTAACTAGATATTAAATACATTAGGCAGATACCAATTATTGTGAAAAACACACTCAAAGTTATTGCATTATTTTTTATATTTTATTATGTGCAAGACAATTTAAAAATATAAGTTGATCTGGGGTTTGGAGTAAAAGTTAAAAAAAGAAAAGAAAAGAAAAACTATCTGGAAGCCTGCTTCGTAAAGAAAATCCTCTTATTAAAGGGAGTGGGAGCACACCACTTTTAGTAGCAGCCAGTTAGGGTCAAATAGCATTTTCCTGCACTGGTTCCCACTCCTTGGGCTCAAGACATCACTTCAGCAGTTACCCTCTCTTCCTCCCGCATCCTCAGTCTGCCCTCTCTATTGGATCATTCCCACTAATATAAAGTGGGTTGCAATATTCCTGCCTTTATAAAGACAAAAAACAAAGCACAACAACTCCCTTAAGCCCATCTCCTTCCACTTATTTCTCTGTTCCCTTTAAATGACAAAACACCTGATATGAGTCATCTTCTTGCGCCCTCCATTTAATTATTCATTTTCCTTTTACCCACTCTAAGGACGCTTCCTACATACACAACAGTCAAGGTCATCGGCTAGCTCCATAGGTCTAAATCTGAAGATCAGTTCTCATTAATCCTTTTACCTGTCTCATCAACAGAGTGATACACCAGTTAAGACTTTCTGATAAGCAAATGCCAAGACACATACCACACACTGGAGACCTTATTAATAAGTTCTAACAAAGATACTTCATCTGGCAGAGCAACTATAATTGGAACTCTATTTGATTTAACTCCTGGTATGTGTGTCACTCTCCAGGAGCCATGCAGTTTCTGTAGGAACTCTGGTGAATTAAATGGTGATATGATAGAAGCCTTGAACCCTGCAGCCTTCAGATCTTTAACGATGGCACTAACCACTGTCATCCCCTCAGTTTCAACTTTTTACATGACTTTGTTTTGACTCAGTGAGGGGAGGGAAACAAGGAGGACAGAAGTTTCAGAGGTTTCCACTTAGCCTGACACCTTTTAAGGAGAGAGAGAAAGGAGGATTGGATAGAAAAGAACCTCAGATGACAGTGCAATTCTGAGAAAGTCTCAGCTAGACTGAAAGGGAGTTCCCAAGTCAAAATGGTCTGTTAGTAGCCAATAATGTCCACATCGGGCATGAATGGCACATTTCTGGTACTTCTCCATATTCAGTCATTAGAGGGAAATGGACTGAGGGAAGCATGACCTGGCATAAATGTCACAGTAGATCTGAAAGTACATCAGCTGGAGGTGTCAATTAGCCAGGCTCCCTATAGAAGGTTCTCTTGAAAGATGATCTCAACACCACACCTCTATGTCCACCGCAGGGGACCATATAATTTATGGTCTGAATGAGATCACTTTTAAGTGTGAAAAGGATACTGGTAGTAATTAATCGAGGATGAAGGCATAGACTGGGACTATCCTGGCCAAACTGGTGCTTATGGCTATCTTCCCTATCAATAATATTTGACACAGTTCATAATTCCATCCTTCTTCAAACTCGTTTTTTACTTGGTTTCAAGGATTCCACTCTCTTGATCTTCATACCACTTTTTTTAGTCTTCCTTCTCAGTCTTTGCTAGTCTTTCCTTCGCTCCCTAATATCTAAACATGGAGTGACTCTGGACTCATGCTTAGATGTTCTCTCTTATTTACATGAAGCCCTGGCTGAGCTGAGCCCGTCTCCTGGCTGGTCTCAGCCTTCTGTACAAACTGACAACTCTTGAGAGTCCCCCTTCTTCATCCCTCTCCACCTGCATACTTGGCCTCTCCCCAGAGATGTCTAACAACCATCTCAAAGTGAACACACCCCAAACTTAACCTCTGCTTGCCACCCGCCTCTCAACATGATCGGCTCTCCTGCAGTCTCCTGCACCCGAGTCAGTGACAACTTCCATTCTTCCTACTGCTCAGGTTAACATCTTAAGCTTTCTTCTCTTGTACCCTCTATCGAATTCATCAGCAAAGCCTTCCAAAAACCTCAAAGTCAACTACGTCCAGCACTTTGACCACTGTTTCCGCACCTTCATGGTCAAGCCATCATCATCTCTTGCCTGCTGGATCACAGCTCCTAATTGATTTTCCTGCTTCTACCTCTCAGCCCCACCCTACTCCCAGGCTTCTCTCCACACATCTTTTCAAAACCTAAGTCATGCTATATCTCTTGTTCGTTCAGAAATCTTCCATGTCTTCTATCACATGCAGGAAAAAGGCCAAAGTCTCACTAATGGCTTACAATGGCCTACATGATATAACCACTATGTGCCCTTCCTTCAAGTCTCTCCTGATCTTGGTGCTGTGCCTTTCACAGGCCAGGCATGTTTCCATTTCAGGAAGTGCTTTTGAATTTGCTTTTCCCTCTACAATATATTCATATGACTACTATTTTATTTATTTCAGGTCTTTGCTGTGTCTTTATCAAAGTGGCCTTCCCTGGCTATCATACATAAAATAATAACTGACCTCACTTT
Source organism: Suricata suricatta (assembly GCF_006229205.1). NCBI lineage: Eukaryota > Metazoa > Chordata > Mammalia > Carnivora > Herpestidae > Suricata > Suricata suricatta. Next base: position 101,273,217 of record NC_043706.1, read on the forward strand.
CTCTCCCTCTAGCCATGTCTCATTCCCTGATTCATATTTCTATTAGCACCCAACATCCTCTGACATATCATATATATGTTTTTCATAAACATACATATATAATAAAATAGATATTTATTAAGCACTTACAGCGGAAATGTTCTAGACTATTGGGACTATGTTCAAAGATGGATGAAATACATAATTCTCTGTATAACAACAAAAAAGAGGTTGAGCTTTTCAAAGATGAATGTGGAGAAGCTAGAATGAAGTCTAATGCAGTTATGGAGGGTTGGCCCAAAATATGCATTCCTATCTTCTATTTCAACTTCCCTTTTCTGTGGAGAACAGAAAACTAAAACAAACATTTCTCCAGTTCATGTTCAGCTGGTGATCCGAATTTGATTTGGATTCTATATCAGAGGCAATCACATGAGACTTGAAATTTGAACTGAGATAAATGGGGTGTTGGGCATGTATTTTATCAATGGGTGTTCTAGCAAATGTGGCATAGTTCTGCAGCCATACTCTGTCTCTGAGGTTTGTTGGTTTGGAACAGCTTCTTGATTCTAGAAAAGGTGGCCTGATGTGGGACCCTGAAGCTCCCTGATTTTGCCACATGATGCCACATGCTATCCTGATTGGAGGATAGCAATGTTGTTCCAGAACCAATAACTGCAGCTAATTTAGCAGCTCCGACTGAGGCAGCCCTGTGTTTATATACACAAGAAGGGATGTCTCTGAATTTGACAAGCAGCTTCCTGATCATGGTAGGGGGAAGCAGACTTGAAAATAGATTCTGAAATTTCATCCTACAGACTTCTATTCAACCATGTCAATCATTCTGCAAAGCCATCTGATATGCTGTAGTAAATCCTTTTATTCAAAATGTCTAGAGTGGAATCTGTTCTCTGCCTCAGAATATTGACCAATATGAAACCTTAAGGAGAACATACTGAACACATAAAACGATATTTTTAAGAGTAAATCAAATAATTTAGTTGAATGATAATAATTGACCCTAATAGTAGGTTTCCCACTGTGACTTCTCTCTTTTTCACTCCCAGCTGTTTTCTGCTTCTTCTCTCTATTATTGCTCTCTGTTGCCTTGCCACTCAGAGGAAAGGTAATAGTAGACCATACAGTGAGCTATAATATCAGCAAGGAAATGTTCTTTTGCTATGTAGTGTTTTTAATTTGAGTTTTTTACTCTCCTCAATATGGTGTAAGAAAGCAATTCAAGTCAAACTTATTTCCCATTTTATCATCAAATGTACATTCTTAGAATTTTCTTCTATTTAAAAAAATCCTTACTGATAAAGCTGTTTCCTTCTTGTCCTCATTCCCTTTATAGTTTTGAAAAATTCACTTTTGTAAAAAAAAATAGTCTTATTCAACTTCTATAAACCCTTCCCCCCAAAAATATTTCACTATGTCTCCTGGTTCCCCATTCCCACCTCTTACAAACACCAATCTGTTCTCTGTATCTATGAGCTTGAGTTTTCTCTTTCTCTCTTTTTCTTAAGAGTTCACATAGAAGAAATATCATACAATATTTGTCTTTCTCTGTCTGATTTGTTTCACCTAGCATAATGCCCTCAAGGTCAATTCATGTTATTATAAATGGCAAAATCTCATTCTTTTTATGGCAGAACAATATTCCATTGTGCATACACAAACACACACACACAAACACACACACACACACATATATATATACCACAGATTTTTTATACATTCATCCATCAATGGACATGTAGGTTCTTTCCATATCTTGGCTATTGTAAACAATGTTGCATTGAACAAAGCATGCATATATCTTACTTTTCCAATTAGTGTTTTCATTTTCTTCTGATAAATACCCAGAAGAGAATTGCTGGATCAAACGGTAGTTCTGTTTTAAATTTTTTGAGGAACCTCCATACCCTTTTCCATAGGGGTTGTACCAATTTATATCCCCATCAACAATGTATAAGAGTTCCTTTTCTTCCACATCTTTGCCAACACTTGTTCTTGCTTTTTGATAATATCCATTCTAACAGGTGTAAAGTGATATCTCATTGTGGTTTTGATTTTCATTTCCCTGATGATTAATAATTTCCCATCTTTCCATGTACCTGTTGGCCATCTATATATTTCTTCTTTGGAAAAATGTCTATTCAGATCTGTCCATTTTTTTCAAAGATTTTATTTTAATTCCAGTTAGTTAACATCCAGTGTTATATTAGTTTTCAGTGTACAATATTCAACAATTCCACACAGCACCCAGTGCTCATCATGACAACTGCATTCCTTAATCCCCATTTCTTATTTCACCCATCCCCCCACCCCTCTCCCCTGTTAACCATCAATTCTTCTCTATAATTAAGAGTCTGTTTCTTTATTTTTTGGTTTTTTTTAAATTTATTTTTGAGAGACAGCACGAGCAAGGGAGGGTCAGAGAGAGAGAGGGAAATACAGAATTTGAAGCAGTCTTCAGGCTTTGAGCTAGCTGTCAGCACAGAGCCAGACACAGGGCTTGAACCCACAAACCATGAGATCATGACCTGAGCAAAGCCGGGCACTTAACCAACTGAGCCACCCAGGTGCCCCAAGAGTCTGTTTCTTGATTTGTCTCTCTTTTTGCTCTTTGCTCATTTTGTTTCTTAAATTTCACATATGAGTGAAATCATATGATATTTGTCTTTCTCTGACTTATTTTGTTTAGCATTATACCCTCTAGTTCCATCCATGTCATTGCAAATTCTTCTACCCATTTTTTTTAAAAAGGTTGTCTTTTACTTATTGAATTGTATGAGTTCTTTGTGTATTTTGGATATTAGTTCCTTATCAGATATTTGATTTGCAATTATTTTCTCCCATTCAATAGGTTTTCTTTTCTTTTTGTTGATGGGTTCCTTTTTTGTCCAGAAGCTTTATACTTTCATGTAATTCCATTTGTTTATTTTTGCTTTTGTTGCTTTTGCTTTTGGTGTCAGTATCAAAAAATTATCAACAAGACATATCGAGGAGCTTATTGCTTATGATTTCTTCCAGGAGTTTTATGGTTTTGGGTCTTATTTTCAAGTCTCTAATTCATTTTTGTGTACGATGTAAGATAGTGATCAAGTTCCATTCTTTTTTGCATGAGGCTGTCCAATTTTCCTGACATCATTTGTTGAAGGGACTGTCCTTCCTCCATTGTATGTTCTTGGCTTCTTAGTTATCAATTAATCGACCATATATGTGTGTCTCTCTGTTCTGTTCCACTGATCTATGTGTCTGGTTTTGTGCCAATATCATACTTAATTACTATATCTTTGTAATATTTTGAAAGTAAGAAGCATGATGCCTTCAGCTTTGTTCTTTTGTATGATTTCTTTGACTATTTGGAGTTCTCTGGTTTTACACAAATTTTAGAATTGCTTGTTCTGTAAAAAAATACCACTGGAATTTTGGTAAGGATTGCATTGAGTCTGTGTATTGCTTTGGGTAATATGGTTATTTTTAATAATACTAATTCTTCCAATCCATAAGCACAGAATGTCTTTCCATTTACTTATGTCTTCTTTAATTTGCTTCACTAATGTCTTGTTGTTTTAAAGATATAAGTTTTTCACCTCGTTGGCTAAATTTATACCTAGGTATCTTATTCTTTTTGATGCAGTTGTAAATGGGATTTACTTAATTTCTCTTCCTGATAGTTTGTTATTCGTGTAAAAAACACAACAGATTTTTTTGTATTGATTTTTGTATCCTGCAACATTACTGAATTTGTTTATTAGTTCTAGCAATATTTTGATAGAGTATTTAGTGTTGTCTATATATAATATCACATCATCTGCCAACAGTGACAGTTTTACTAATTTCTTTCCAAGTTGGGTGCCTTTTATTTCTTTTACTTGCCTAATTGCTCTGGCTAGGACATCCAATACTAGGTTGAACAAAAGTGGTGAAAGTGGACATCCTTGTCTTGTTTCTGATCTTAGAGGAAAAGTGTTTTCACCATTGAGTATGATGTTAACTGTGGTCTGGTTATAAATAGCTTTTATTATGTTCAGGTACATTCCCTCCATAGTCACTTTATTGTGAGTATTTATCATAAATGGATGTCAAATTTTGTCAAATGTTTTTTCTGCATCTGTTGATTTTTATCCTCCCTTCTGTTAATGCTTTGTGTCATATTGACTGATTTGTGAATATTGAAACATCTTTGGATCTCTGGAATAAATTCCACTTGATCATAGTGTAAGACACTGTTGGTGTGTTGTCATATATATTTTTGTTTATTCATTATGTCTTCTCCCACACCTAGAATGCTAGAACATAACCTCCATTAAGACAGAGATTTTGCTTTGTTTATTACTCTATTCCTAGTGCCTATAACAATGCTTGCTATATGTAAGCACTAAAAAATATTGAATGTGGGGTGCCTTGATGGCTCAGTCAATTAAGTATCAACTCTTGGTTTTGGTTTAGGTCATGATCTCATGGTTCCATGAGTCTAAACCCTCTGTCAGACTCTGTGCTGGCAGCACAGAGCCTGCTTGAGATTCTCTCTCCCTATCTCCCTCTCTCCCTTCCCTACTTGTGCTGTCTCTGTCTCTCTCAAATAAATAAATAAACTTTAAAAAAAGATTGAATGAATGAGTAGATCTACAAAGGAGCAATAAACCACAACATATCCATCCTAAGAAATTTTATGCAACCATTAGAATTAGAAACATTTACAAAAAAAATTTTGCAAGGGGGAAAGCATATACAGTCAAGTTAAATGAAAAACAAAAACAAAAACAGAAGAGATAGAACAACTACTCTAGCTGAGAACACAAGCTCACATTGGGGAAGGAAACAAAACAAGCTGAAAGGAAATACCCTAAAATATTTACAGTAGAGTTTGGATGGTATTTATTGGCCCCCTGATTCTTCTGCTGATTGTGAAGAAGCCTGGAAGGATTGGGATAGCCATCTGGTTCAGGCACCCTGTAGCCCTGATCAACTAACTGTAAAAAGAAAAATTAGATGGGCTTTTTCTTTTTACCAAGGAAAGAAGGTCAAAGAGAAGTCAAGAGCACTTTAACATTTATTCCACACTCCATTATGAGAATAACAGGTGGGTTTGAGACAGGGAAGATGATAGTGGCAAAATAAATTTTGTCTCCTTTAGCATATGTTCACCATAATTTCACAGGCTTCCTGAATTTCAGGCCTTGCCTAAGTCTGATATGAATGACAAAGCAGTCTCATAACTTCTATACTCTATCTAGGTCTAGGGAGATGACTCAGAATCAAAAGAATCCTCTAGATTCCCCATTGGCATTAGACCAATTTTCTGGCATCCTTTCTAAAAGCTACAAGTAAAGACTTGTCGTGAAATGTGTTGTAAAAGGATGATGAGAGAATCAATCAATTAATCCATTAAACATGAACACCTATTTTGGCTTAGAGAAGATACAAAAGGGTTAAAAGACATCACCTTGACTTCAGAGAGTTTGCAATTTATTCAAGTTGGTAAGATACATAGAAATTGGATGGAAATAAATGTGGTTACTGCTAAATGAGATGTAAAGACAAGAAGGACAACAGTAATTCTGAGAGGGAGAAGAGAAGGAGTGAGAGACAAGCCCTTCCAAAAATTTGGCATATGAGCTGATCCTAACTGATGACTGGGATTTAGACAAGAAGAAAATAGGTAAGACATTCCAATAGGCCAGGCAAAACCAGTATGGGTAAACAACAGACAGCGCATCTGGACCCAGGGGCAGGCTCTTTTTAAGTAAAACATTTTCATCAGAATTATGTCAACATATTAATTTTACCTAGGTAAATCTTTGTTCATTTGGCAATGTTAAATCATTAACAATATGTATTTCTTTTCTTTTCTGTACCTTTTATTACACTTCATCCAGTTCACCTATCCCTCTGTGCCCCTCCCCTCTGGAAGCCACTAGTTTGTTCTCTATATTTATAAGCCTGTTTTTCTCTGGCAAACAATATTTTTCACTTGCTACTTACTTTTCCTTATGAATTATTTATTTTCCTTGAACAATTTAAAGTGAAGGTCAGACAGGGTTCCTGGGTGGCTCAGCCTGTTAAGCATCTGACTCTTGATTCTGGCTCAGGTCATGATCTCACAGTTCGTGAATTCGAGCCCGGGTTGGACTCCATGGTGGCATTGTGGAGCTTGCTCTCTCTCTCTCTGCCCCTCCCCTGCTCACTTTCTCTGTCTCTCAAAAAACAAATTTAAATAAATCAATAAATAAGCAAACAAAATGTAGGTAAGATGAATGGACCTAGAGGGTATTATGCTAAGTGAAATAAGACAGCAAAAGACAAACACCATATGATTTCACTTATACATGGAATCCAAAAGACAAAAGCAAATGAACAAACAAAACAGAAACAGATGCATAAATATAGTAAACAAACTGTTAGTTATCAGTGGGAGCAGGTGAAATAAGTGAAGAGGATTAAGAGGTACAAACTACTAGTTGTAAAGTAAACAAGTCATGGAGATGTACGTAGGGAATATAGTCAATAATATCGTATAACTTTGTGTATCAACAGATGGTAACTGAACTTATGGTGGGAATCATTTTGTAATGTATAAAAATATTGAATCATCATGACATGTGACTGACTCTAACAGGATATTTTATGCCAATTATGCTCCAATAAGAAAAAAAATGAATAAACTAAAATAAAAGATATATTGATTGGCTTTTCTATTATTGTATTTTAACAATTATGCCTTTTGCCTTTGGGAGTCATTATTTTTACCAAGTCATATTTTGCAGATAAAATATTTATCACAAAGATGTTATTTCTTCCATTAATTTTTAGTGAAAAATAATTTTAACAAGTACTATTTTTAGCCATTGCCAATTTTTTCCTCTTGATTACAAAGTCTAATATTTCCAGAATTAACTTACATAGTTTTCAATATCAACACTTGTATTTTATCACTTTTATCTGTATAAATCTAACGTATGAGATTTCGGCCACTATTTTATTTTGCATTATATATTTCTACCAATATTATTCATTATACATTATTTAAAAATCTACTAGTTTACATTTATATCCAAGCTGAAACATGATATTTTATGGGCTCTTCCCTTCAGATATTCTATCAATTTTTCTGTTGTCCAAATTGTTAGTACATAAACTGAAAATCCAATTCTTTATACATTTCTGATGTCTTCCAAAATAAAGTTCCATGCCACTGGCAGAGCAAAAGTCCTGGCTGCAAGCAACAGAAACAGACTCCAGCTGATTTAGAAGAAAAGCATTTATTAAAAGGATATGAGGGTAACTCACAGAACCCCTGGGAGGGCTTGAGAGCCAACCTGGAGCCAGGATCACTGGCTCAAAGCAGACAGCAGAACCAGTCTGATCTGCCTACCCCAGCTGCTAGGGGCACCAGCCTCCAGATTTGCTCTGTAGACTCTCCTGGCCCTGGACACCGGATGCCAGAGTGAGACCAGCTGCAGTTGCCACCAACCACAACCTGGGAAGATTCACTGTGGTCCCTGTTTCTTTGATTCCTTACCTCTCAATTTAGAAGCTTGTGGTGGGTGTGTCTGAGTGGTGGGGGTCACATGCCTGCCTTCTTGCTGCAAGAGATCTTGGGGAAGCAAATGGAACATAGCTCCCTCCCAGAAGATAACGGTGGAGGAATTCCCCAACATGGGAAGGGGTGTCATATTCTGGTCTATCAAAAAGAATGATAAATGTCCATTAGAACATCAGAAGATTAGACAGAAAGTATCCTGCCCCATTCAGTGAAATAACAGATGTAGCAGAGCCTACAGATCCTGGACCTTTACTTGGGGGCTATTCACCAAAGAATCCACTCATTGACTTCCCTGTGTTCCTCACCACATAGCCAAACATCTGTGCAGCTTCTCAGACAGTAAGCAACAAGCTGAATTATCCAAGGTAGAAATGGATACACGATCCTCTTCCAGGAGTAGTTTTCAGCAAATTTTATAATCGAATTGTTTACTATATCTAGCAAACATCCTGTATACTACAATGGAATAATAACATACATAATGCTTTCATTAGTGTTGCTGCTAGAATACTTGAGGCATTCAGATTTAAATGGATAACTGTGGGGGGGAAATGAAGAAGGAGGAGGAGGAGGAGGGGGAGGGGGAGGGGGAAAGGGGAAGGGGGAGAGGGGGAGGGGAGGGGGAAGAGGAAGAAAAGAACAGAACAGAAAAGAATTAGCTTTAAATCAGAGCGGTTCTCTGAAGAAATTTTTTTAATAGTTCTCATTTCGATATTTATTATTTCATGTAGTTTTAAAAATCACAGAGCATAACATCATATAATCATTTATTTAATTTTAAGTATAATTGATACTAAATGTAATCTTAAGTATTTTATGGGGAAGATAGATACGGCAAATTAAAGCGATCTCTAGATTAGCTAATTTTCATAGCAGCACACAATCACAGAGCTTAGTTTTATAGGACTCAAAGACCATGGAATGCTAAGCTTTAGGATTTAGAGCCATCTTCATGGTCCTATTTTCAATATGACTAATGCTGCTGTTCCAAGCCTCCAAAATACAAAGTATTGTAGAAAAGTCATTAAAGACAGTATTTTATAGTAATAGCTTTCCAGATGATTTCTTGAGTCCTAGATGCTGGTTCCTTCTGTATGTGTAGAATTATTTAGTCATTGCCTCATGGGTATATATACATCCCTTTGAGATAATCAGTAGTTCAGTCAGCCTCCTGGGCATGTTCTTCATCCTCCTCCTTCAGGTCCCTGAACATAGCTATTTTGTCTCTCACCATCTAACCAGGATGCTCCTGGTGCAGCGCAGACTGAAGGGTGGGCAATGGACTAAGGAACCTCAGGGGAGAAGGAGAGCAGTTTCCTTCCAGATTCTTGAGTCTTCCTAAACTTTCCAAATGTTTAGTGCTTCACTTCAGGATTCTGCTGAAGGCTAGGCAGTTGTTATGGGGATTGCCACAATTGAAATTAAAGAGCTCTTGGAACCAAGAATTCAGGAATTCAGGAACTTTTCAGTGTTAATTAGGAGTCACAGACTACCACAACTTCTATCGTTCTACTAGGATTTTCTTTCAGTAACGACTTACTGGGAGTGTTTATCTCAATCCTGCATTTCCCAAATGGAGCTATTAATCAGACCCATCTCTATATCCACTGTGAGTGAGACAGGCATAGTCCAGGCCTTCAGACGTGCCAGGAGGGCAGTAAGCCACTTGTTTTTCTTGGCAGATATCTTTGTCTGCATGTGGTTCCTTCTCTTCTTTCCTCAGACCACAAGATTCAGATTCCTTGGAGCCTAGAGGACCCTCAGAATTTTCTTCACCTTGCCTACACTCTGTAGCAAGTACCATATAGTTTAACCCTTCTTGGTTCTTGGTTTCCATTAAAGCAACTGACATAGCATCATCTGAATTCAAACAGATCACACTGCCGTCTTCATCTGTGAAAAAAAATGTAGAAGTTATGCTAGTATCTACTTGACTTCCTGTATGTGTAATATGCAGGCTGTACAAGAATTATAACAATGCCAACCTTACACATTGGCTCAGCAAACATTTATGAGAACCACCAAGAGAATACAGAAATAAACAAGACATGCTCCTTGTCCTTGAGGCTATTATAGTCTCGTAGAAACATCTCTATAGATGAACGAGGTGTTCTGTTTATCCCCAAAAGGGATAAATACACAATCTAAATATAAATATATAAATGTGTATTGTGAGGATATTTTTGATCAGTGCTTTTCAACTGCTGGGTGTTACTACCTAGATGAAAAATTTATGATCAGAAATATTACTGTTCTTGGGGATACCTGGGTGGCTCAGTCGGTTAAGCATCTGACTTCAGCTCAGGTCATGATCTCACAGATCATGACTTCGAGCCCTGTGTCAGGCTCTCTGCTGACAACTCAGAACGTGGAGCTTGTTTCGGATTCTGTGTCTCCTTCTGTCTCTTCCCCCCACCCCGCTTGTTCTCTCTCTCTCTGTCTCTCCCTCTCTCTCAAAAATAACCATTAAAATAAAAAGAAATATTACTGTTATTTCAGAACATATCATATTTTACAAATCAGAAATATTTCAGGCCATCGATGATGCTCCTTCCTTTGTCCTCATCATCCTTCCAGCAAGAGAAGGTCCAGGAGGGTGACTTAGCCCTCACATACACCCAGGGTGGGCTTATTGGGAATGATGTTAAATAGAAATATGGGGACAAGAAACAACTTCAAAGGACTAAGGGAGGCACCACTGTACCTACTTTTTGCCAATGAAATTTACTGGACCTGCCTATTTTTTAAGTTCCAAACCTGACCTACAAAGGTTATTTTATTGTATGAGCACATGAACTGTGTCCCTGTTCTGTCTTACTAGGTACACCTTTCTTTTGCAGACCTTCCCATGCAGCTGAAGGACACGATGGGTGAGCTACAGATGCACAGACTCCTTGCAGCATTTCATATTCCTCTTCGTCATTCAGACAGCATTATAGCATATTTCAAACCACATAGATCATCACGTAGTGTTATAATGCCAAGTTTTGTTAATGCCTAAGTGCTGAATATCTATGGAAACATCCTACTGTTATGATTATGGTCATAATCATAATTTCCACATATGATAATAGCAATCAAAACTATCAAAAAGTGATAGGAAGAAATAAGAGATTTAACTCTAAATAGTCCAATGACCCAGACTGAGGAAATTAGGATGCTCCTGAAGGGCTTAAAAGAAACTAGGCTAAAGGAAAGTTTAGAAAATTTCAAAACTAAAACTATGATATCAGTCTAGCTCCTCATGTTACCAGACGCTTCACTTTTATACGTTTAGTTCATTAAAAAGCATACTGGAAAACTTTCTACCCATACATGATTTAAAATTTTTTGCTTCTTGTTGAGTTATTAGAAAAAAAATTTTATATAAGGCAAATAAATTATTTTTACAAATTCTGGCACCGTGTGTCAAAGAAAAATCATTAGCTAACTACTCCAGTGGTTTATAGTACTTAGAGCAATATTTAGTAACTTGACCCTGGCAAGCTTTCAGCAATTAGTACATCTTATTGCATAAAGAACTTATTAGAGATGGTGGGGAGAAGGGTGTTTTGTTTGTTTATTTTTGTTGAAAACAAAATAGAAAGACTGCAGTTCAGACCTTAAAGCAGAGATCCTGAACAAAGATAGCATATGCTCAGCAACTCTTTCTTTAGGAGGGAAATATTAAAATAAAGACTTCCAAGCAAGAGAGGGTATTTACAGACGAGACATATGCCGGCTGACTGGCTATGTTTAGAACAGCAGAGGAGCATTTAGATTTGTTTCCTGTAGAACTCTCTGGGACTGATGAGGTGATGTTTACAAAAATGTTTGGATGAAGTCACTGGGATATTTTTACTAGATGCCCAGATACGTTACTAATCTTCTCTCTCTATTCCCTCTACCCCATTAGGTCAGTAGGACCATAGGATAGGCCTGGTATTATTGCTCCCTGTAATTTTAATACCCCCTCCCCCTTTTTTTTCTATAAAAGTCTTTCCAATGGCTTTCTTATTTTCTTATGTATCTCCAATAATAACAGACAAGACAGATGACATCTTCCTGCTTTGCTAAATATGCCCAGCAGTCTGTAGAGCAGTAAACTATTATTAAACACATTCTCTCTTATTAAAAAAGGTAATTAGGTTTAGGCTTCCCTTGAAGGCACCGTTTTGTGATTTCTATCCTTTGCAAATAAGCAGACTCTGCCTGTCAGCCTATTTCTTTTCCCTGCCCCTTTTGCTCAGTCGTATCTCCACAATCAAACCTTCGGTGATTCCCGTATTCCTTTTCATATCTTATCTTCAGGACTTACATTCATTGCAAATAACAGAACAAGAATTTCACTTCTACCAAACTTGAATTTCTGTCATGGCACAGAATTGCTTGTTTCTGGCTAAATGGTCAAAGTTTGACTATATTCCCTGTTAAACTCTTGCTGCTTCATTGTTCTGCATGTTTGTCTGCTTCTCTATTTTTTGAATATTACTTAAAATTTTAATTCATTCTGCCAACAATGTGGCACCTAAATAACCAGGAGAAACCGGTGTACCTTTCACTACACCTGGTTGCACAGCACACTACTGATAACCAACTGGGGGGGAGTGCATAGGTATCTTCCTTATCACAGCCATGTCCCTGTGAAGGCTGAGAGCGAAGGTTCTAGAATAGAAGCCATAGTCACGGGCCAGCTCAGCAGTATGACCATTGGTAAGTTGCTAAACCTCAGTCTTCTCATCTTTAACATGGTGGTATAATAATACTCATGCCTTAGGACTCTTGTGAGGATTTAATGAGTTAACCCACATAGCACAGTGAATGACATGTTAAAAAGTACTAAAATAAGATTAGCTAATATGCCACTCACAAAAAGAGTTTTGTTCTATGTATTTAATATGAGTATTTTTTATTACTCATCTCCGTGTCACAGATGAACTAAGTAATGCAACATAGTAAAAAGACCTTCTTAAGTGTTCATAGAGACTTCTGGTAGAGGCGAAGGTAAAGCTCAGCTCTCAGGCCCTCCTTAACCCAGTATGGCAGCCTCTGTGATTTTCATAGACTGTCTTTACATGTTAGAAGGAAAGGATTCCATGAGTAGAGAGTGGGATTTTTAAACACAAGACAAGTCAACTGTAAAATCCTTACAGCCCTCTGGAACTCTTTACTTCTGCAGCACTTGACCACTCCCTCCTTCATGAGGCTTTCTTGTTTGGATTTGACAATACTCTCTCATGACCTTTCTATCCTCTTCTGGCTTCTCTCTGTCCACCATCTTTCTTTGTCAGTCCCTAATATATTGGCTGTTCCTAGGTCCCATCCCACGTTCACTTCTTTTCTTATTTTATACACCCTAGTTGAATGACCTCATCTATACTCTTGACTTCAACTACCTGTATTTACAGGATAGACCTTTCAGCTGAATACTAGGCTTCTTCACTTATCCCGTAGCCAAATTAAAACAAACATGTGCAAAGTTATTCTTCCTCCGATGCCCTCCATCTTTGGGAAGAGCACAACTTTGTACCTACTTTCACAAATCACTGGGATTCACCATTGTCTACTCTCTCTCTGTCACTCAGTTAGATGCCAAGAATTACAACTTGGGGCTTCATTTCCTCCTCTCTATACCTATTACCATTCGTTAATTCAGGCTTCCATTAATTTTCTTTTTTTTAACATGGTTATTTGTATATGATGCCTATCCCTCCAATTTCATTTCTGGCCATGTTCTACTCTAGTGTGTGATAAACTACATGCAGTTCTGGGAATACCCCCCTTCACTATTATCCCTTGCCTTTCTACGTACTGTTTTTTCCACCCTGAAATAATATTTTTCTGATCTCCCTGCAAAATTCAGCTTGGAAATAACCTCTTCCCAGTGGCTCTTACTGACTCTATGACATACAATATGGATTTGGCATCCTTCCTCTGGACTCCCACAGAATATGGATTCTCTCTCAATGCCCATAGAGAATGCCTCCTGGCTTCCTGCAGAAGATGTAGCATAAAGTCATCTGCTCCCCAAATTCTTACATGTCAGCTCACTCATAAGAAAAAAAAATAGTATAAAACTGACCAAAGAATCTATACCCCACTCATTCCTCTCGATTACATGAATTTTACCTCTAAATCCGGCCAGAACATATATAAACATATAAAAGTGAACATATCTGTCAATGGTTGTATATGCCTATAAAATATCTAAAAGCATATAACCAAATTGCTAACTATGGCAGCACTGGAGAGTAAGAATAGGGGGGACATAGGAGACTTTGTTTTTTATACCGTTTAAATCATTTTATATGGTTTTTAACAATAAACATAAATTACTTTCATAACAAAGATCTTTAAAATATAGATACAGTTATAAAATAATATAGCAAAAGCAGTTACTATGATTAATTATTGGAGAAGTTCAAATGAAAACTGGAAAGGAATCAGGGGTTATTTTTCTGATTGACAGAAAATTTTTAAGTCTTTAAAAAGATAATAATTGTGCTTAGTTTTATAAAGTCTACAAAAAGGATATTCACAAACAAATTCGAATCAGTCTTATCAGTTAAATGTTGCTTACAGAACAGGAACAGTGATCTAGTTGTGAGGTCACCACAAATAAGAACCAGGCCAAGCAACAGCAGATTCAAATGGCTTCAGCAAAACTCTAGAGATAGAGACACTGTCCTATGACAAGGAGATCCAATAAAAGCATTAAATTTATACACAAAATTTAAGAAACTGACTCTAAAGTTTCTCAAGGGAAAGAAATAGTCTTGCCTCCTTTTTTTTTCTTAAACCCAATGGAACACATTAAACTTAGGTGCTTAACACTATGCCTTGCAACAAGTCAATAAGTATCTGTGGAAATAATTTTTTAATTGTTATCAAAATTTCATTTAGAAAAATACATTAAGTACATGCTGGGAAAATGAGAAGGACTTGACAGCGTCTAGAATGGCTTACAATCTGTCTTTTCTTATCCTGTGTGATCATCACACAGGCACTTATATGTACAGAAACCCCCAAAAGGCGGGGTTGCTACAGCAGTTGTAACCCCTTGGGGCTCGGTCACTGGCGTGAGAATTAGCTGAGTTCCCCGTGATGAGACTGCAGGTGGAGCCGATGTGAGACTATCAACAAGGCTCCGCTGACAAGGGTTACGACGCATGCTCCAGACAAGCACAGCCCCTTCCAGTCTGTCGCCTAACTAGTCTTACTAAAGCAGGCAAATGATCAGTTTTATTTCCACGCATGTCATGGATCCTCATTTACTCCCAATATGTATTCAGAAACACGACATACAAGAGAAGTAGATGATCACCCTGTGCTTCTTATTCTTCCCTATTTATTAGTCAGGTGCATCACCCCAGCGAAGGTCCCACGCCCGACTCCGCAACGGTGATCAGCCCCTGTAATCAGTCACTGCAAACACTAAGAGGCCTGATTTCTGAGAGGTTCCTGACTCGTGGCCCATCTTGCCAGCTTTATTTTTAAGCCAAAATGTCTGCATTCACAAAGAACCCTGGGAATGTTTAGTAGCCGGAAGGAGTTCTAGAGCAGCTGGAGAGGATCATCTGAAAATTCGTTTTTCCACAGCCCAGTGCACAAAGGTATGATAAACCTGATTTTGAAAATGAATTAGATGACTATTACATTTTAATTCCATTTTGTACTTTTCGTTGAACTAAAAACAGTCTATCACAGTTGAATGGTTCTGCCTTACTTACCAAATTCCTAAAGCTGTGGGATCAGACTAGACCTTCACAAGGCGTGAGCCACTACAATAATCCTAGCAAAATCCCTAAGCCAACAAGTAGACATATACAGCAACACGGATGGCTCCTAAACACATCGTGCTCAATGAAAAAGAAAAGAAGCTTTACAAACCCAGTGGCATCTGTGCATACAAAACAATTCACATTTGCAGCAAAACATACAAATGAAAAGATACACGTTAAAGACACTAGAATGGTTGTCGGGCAAGAGGAGGGAGGAAGTAGAACAGGAGAAGAATATGAAGATAAAGGGACTAAACAAACAGGAGAGAAAAGCCCTGCACAGACCAATGATCATGATACACCACCAACTAGCAGTCTGTAATTAACTCAGCTCTGCACTTGAGGGTGAAACTGTATGAGGAACGGAGGGGAAGGAAAATAGATGGCATGAAAACATAGTCTAATATGTCCATTCTCCTCCTTACTATCTTAGATTATAAATCCAGGGGCCACATCACTATTCTTTTTTTTTTTTTAATTTAGTACACAAATCAAAACAACTTCCAGGAGCACCTGGGTGGCTCAGTCGGTTGAGGGTTTAATTCTTGATTTTGGCTCAGGTCATGGTACCAGGGTCATGGGATCTAGCCCTGCCTCTGGCTCTGTGCTGAGCAGATTCTCTCTCTCTCTCTCTCTCTCTCTCTCTCTCTCTCTCTCTCTCTCCCTCCCTCCCTCCCTCCCTCCCTCCCTCTCTCTTTCTGCCCCCCCACATGCATGCATGTGTGTGCACTGCCACTCTCTAAAAATATTTTTAATAAAAAAAATCATAATAATTTCCAAAAAGGAGTACAATGAATACATGGTATCAGTATATTATTTTTCTTACTCACCATAAAATGTCTTCTAGGTATACCCCATTTTAACCTGTTCAATTCAGACTAGAGAGAAAACCAGAAAATTCTGAAAAAGAATCAAACTTACCTTCAAAGCCCTCATTTATGACTCCACTGGGGTCTGCTTCTTCTCTGCATTGAGATATACTATTTAAGGAAACATTTTTGAATAACTGAAGCTGGTCTTGTATTTTGTGGAAAGTAGGTCTTTGATCAGGTTCTTGAGCCCAGCACTGGGTCAACAGTTTCCATCTGGATGCACAGGTAAAGACACAAAAGTAAATGGTGACTGGAGATTACTAAATGGCCGGACTGACAATCAGGTAAGGTCATTTGAGAAGGCAACAAATTTGAGTTGCTGCCCATTTTTCATAATTAGGATAAGTAAGCCAGAACAAAATCTTTGGTTTCAGTTAATAGTGCCTTCCAATATTACTACCTTTGTTAGATAACACCTTTTTTCAAAAAGCTATTATTTTTAAGTTATTAACCCAAATAAATAGATAAATCAATGGTTGGAAAATGATTGCTCAACACATAAGGGCACTAACAGCGATAGAAATTACTAAGAATATGAAGACTTTACATTCACACATTGATATCTAAAACAAAATCTAAGATTACTCTAAACCACCTGGATCTTTAGCAGCAGAACCCGAGGTAGAAACCACATTCAGTTCTAGTGCTTTTAACTCCTCATTACACTGTCAAGTAAGAGATTCAGTTTCTTCAGACATTAGTGGCTGGTTTATTAAACATTATTTTTTCCTTAACAGCTGTCTAAGAAATGTCTGTGTAACATTCTTAACTGTGTTCATTCATTCAGCAAAGACTTGTTGGAAACTTATTATATACCAACACTACATAAACAGCTAGGGATGTGGTAGGGGCTACTCTCCTTATAGAAATACATATAGTAAATGTAAGAAGGTGACAAAAATTTATCTCACTACAACTCATATGAACAGAGAAAGATGTAGCTCTTTTATATTGTCTGCTGCTAATTAGGTCTTTCTTAGAGCCTCCCCCTAGAAAGAAAAAAAATTAACTCCATTCAGTACAATGGTGTTTTAAAAGCTGGTATAATTCAATATTTAAAGTCTTTTTAGGTAATGCTCCATCTTTTCTGAATAATAGCTCTAATTTTAGGCTACTTCTACCTCTGTCTTCTTCAAGATGGTGGCAGGATATATGTTGGGTGAAAGTCTTATATGACTTATGATGACACAGTGAAAAATCCTTTGGACTCCTCTGTGCCCTGCAGATCTTTGCTAGTCTCAGAATAGAATGTTCAGGAATTGAAAAAGGAGTAACTGGCCCGGTCCATTCTGTAGGCATAGCTGCTATCTGCAATCTCTGATTTCTTTACCTTTTCTTTGTATTCTCCTGCCCACCTACCCCCCACTGAACTGGTCTTCCCTTTCCTCACTCTAGCTATAACCATCTCAGAAACTGCCTCGTGTCCTGTATATGCTGACAAGGCCCAGGGGATCCCTACCTGTTTCTATTGTGAGACTAAAGGATGCTCCTTGCCCTAATCTCTAGCTTTCAACAAAACGTCCACAATGAATGGGAAACAAAGGAGGCTTGGAATGCAAGCTTGACCTTCTCTGTCTGGACATCCCTTCTACCTTATTCATGATGCTAGGTCTCCATGTCAGTATGGGAGAGGGGTCCATGGCTCAATGATCAACTTCCCATCCTCCCATATCGGGAGAGGTGGGCAGTTGCCCACACTTAGTCTCACTGAAACTTACACAAGAGGTTTTTCAGGACCTAGATAGCCAAATCTTTGCCCTCCAACCTCTGTCAAGGTCTCTTCGTCTTGCACATCCCCAGGGCTTCAAAGAAATGTAGCTTCTACTGCTCCTCTTTTTAATTAGATTATCCTTATATAGCATTACAGGTTCTAGTCACTCAAACCTGGCATTTAGCATACTAACAAGAAGCTAAAGGATTCTAGATAACCTCGCCTTCCTCCAAACCTAGATTTCAAGTATACTGTTTTTCTAAAAAGGTCAAATATCTGCTCTTTTTTTGTTTGTTTTTACTCTCTGGAGCTAGAAGGCATATTGTGGGCAGAGAGTAAAACTGATAATGTAAATGTAAGATTGGAAGTATTTAAAAATATTAGTACTACTATATCAACAGATTAATATACAATTACAAATGGCAAGTTCTAAAAAAAGTACTGAAAACAAAAGTGAAATCTAATAGAGATGGAACATTTTTAGTAAGTTGCTCTCAGAAGCACACTCTGAAAAGGTGACATTTAATCCAAAGAACTTTGTAGGAAAATAAGATGCTAGTCATGGGAATAGGGTGGGGATGGGAGTCAGGGAACACATTAGAAGAGGGAAAAACATGTGTAAATTCCTAAATTAGGAAACAACGTGGCTCATTTTAGAATCTGAAAGAAAGCCAGTTTGGCTGAAGAACTGTCATTGAGGGGGTGAGTGTAAAAGAGGAGATGAGAAGAGGAGGAAGAAATCATGCAGGTCTCACAGGACAGACTAGGATTGGATTTCATGACACTACAATGGGAAGTGTTGAACGTTTTTAAGAAGGCATGATCTTAAATTTTTAAAAAATTAATCCAGCTGATATATGTGGAGAGTGAATTGTAGAAGGAAAAGTTAGAAGCAAAGACGTTATTAAAGACAAAGGGAGAGATCATGAAGGTTTGTACTAAGGTAACGACCATGGTACTAGAGTAAGAATGTATTCAATCACTAGGTGACAATCACCAAGAAATCATTATAGGTATTATATTTAAAATAGCCAGTATCTATGTAAGAAATTATAATGGAATCTCCATTACATCATAGGATGCATGCAAAGCCCACTTCTCTTTCATTTCTTGACAAGCACCTCAGATCAGGGTTAGTACTAAAAGTTAGAGTACTTTGGGGAAACCTAATATTGGTCTATTTTCCAGTATTCATCTGATAACTTCACATATATTATAAGGAATTTACATTCTGGATATAGAATGTGAAACTTGACTCTACTTATTAAAAATTAGAATCACAGCCAAGAACCTATCTTTTACATTTTTCTTTATAACCTCTCATTTAAAAATAGGGATGATACAAAGACTTAAATGAAGGATGGTTAGACTCTGAAATAAAATATTATAACTTATATTCAATCGTGAAATTTAAACCAACAGTTAAAGTAAAATCTTGATTAACCTAAGGGTTGTCCTAAGAAACGAGAGGAGAAAGTAGAATTCACCATGGGAATCATATGTCTTCTGAAAATAAAGTTGTGATTCAAAGGTATTGCCAAAATGTAAGTGGAATCTCTCAAGACTCATCATATTTTAATCATGAAGTTTTTTACTTATTTGTTTATAATCTGCCTCACTTCTACAAAGGACTCGAGATACTTAATAGAGATTATTTAGGAGAGAAAAGACAAAGCAAGAAATGGGGCATTTGGGTGGCTCAGTCAGTTTGGCATCTGACTCTTCGTTCAGCTCAGGTCATGATCTCATGGTTCCTGCATTTGAGCCCTGCATCAGATCCTGCTTGGAATTCTCTCTTCCTCTCTCTCTGCCCTTTCCCTTCTCTCTCCCTCTCCCTCTCCCTCTCTCCCCCACCCCTTTTTGAAAATAAACTTTTTTTAAAAGTGAGAAGGAACAAGGAAGGGGAGAAGGAGAAAGAACGGAAAGAGGATAGCCATCCTTTCAGTTGCCACTTAGCCAAGCTATTTCTCACCCACTCACACCACCCTCCAAACCTTCAACCTCCTGTTTAATCCAGGTAATGTATATAAATAAACTTTCCTATTATCTCTCATCTATGTATGATTTGATTTACATTGAACCCAATCATTCATTATTTTAAACTTTCTGATGGCAAAAGTGTATGATATGAAAGTATATCAAATCTTTCTCTCCTGCCATCCTGAAATGAACACAGAGTTGCACTAAATAAAGGAAAGAGGAACTCCATAAAGCAATAGCTATTTAAAAGTAAAGAGTACAACTTGTGCTCTTGGACAGCATTAAGCTGGCAATGGAATGAAAAGGATTTTATGAATTTAACAACTTCTAAAAAATGGGATTCTTGGGATACGTTGGTGGCTCAGTCGGTTGAGCATCCCACTCTTGATTTCAGCTCAGGTCATGATCTCTTGGTTAATGGGTTCGAGTCCTGCTTCAGACTTTGTGCTGACAGTGCAGACCCTGCTTGGGATTCTCTCCCTCCTTCTCTCTCTGCCCCTCCCTTGCTTGTCCTTGCTCACTCTCACGCAAAAAAAATAATACTTTTTTAAAAATGGATCTCTTATATCTTTCAGATGAATTAATAACTAGACCTTTGGCTTTGGGTCTTCCCTTACAAATATACACTTGTCATAATTCAGTATCATGCATTTGATACTTGTACAAAGTTATAGTTACAAATATTTGAACGTGCTACTCTAAATAAATTTACAGGCCATTCACTTTGTAAAAAGTTTCCCTCCCTGGTGTTTCTAGCTAAGTAGAATACTCACTCATGCTTGAAATATCTCACCTAGCTAAGTGTTCAAGTTCAAATTCCTCCATTCACCACGCCAACCCTTTAGTCTTTTTTGCCTCAGTGTTTTTAAAAATAGCATGAGACTCATTAGCCATGTTCATTTTTGGTGTCTATGAGGAGTAGTAAAGTCCTTGAATTCATAAAGCAACTGAAATTCAACAGATGAGGGGCACCTGGGCGGCTCAGTTGGTTAAGTGCCCAACTTCGGCTCAGTTCATGATCTCGTGGTTCATGAGTTTGAGCCCCATGTCGGGCTCTGTGCTGACAGACCAGAGCCTGGAGACTGCTTCAGATTCTGTGTCTTCCTCTCTTTCTGCCCATCCCCTTGTCACTCTCTGTCTCTCTCTATCAAAAATAAATAAAAACATTTTAAAAATTAAAAAAAAGAAATTCAACAGATGAAAATTTCATATCATCTTTCAGTATTAAGGGGATGCGTTTCTATAGAAATTGAAACAAAGCACATAGGACACAGATTTTTAAGTACTTTCTTACTCATTATACCCAACCCCAGAAAGACCCAACTGGCATCTAAGTCTACATATATTTTTAAGAGGTAAATATAAGATGGTGAACCTTCATGTTCTCCCATTGTTGCCTCCTACATTTGAGAGACTCTCCAGTTATTCCAGTTGCCACTGTGCTACATCTGTCACAGAACCCCAAAGAGCTCTCACTTGAAGCAGATTGCCCTTTGATCCCATTTCTTCTCCAGAGTGGTGCGGATGTTGTGCAAACTGAAAGTTGAAGAGAATACTGAGGACTGGGCTTTCCACCGTACATCCCAGGCTACGAAAAGAAGGGCAGGAATGCTCTGAACTCCTGCATTCCATTAATAGCTGAGCACAGCGTAGCCATCTATGGGCTCACCTGACCCAGAGTGCATCCAGGTGCTGAGCATTTAGGCAGTGAATAGAAGGTGCAGCATGGCTCAGTGCAGACTTTCAACCCTCTAAGCTGGGCCTGTGATCTCAGAGAACTGCTTCAAATAAAACTCAGTTCCCTCTGTACTCTAAGGAGAGTAGTTAATCTTTATCATGACAACTTAAGGCCACAGCCAGATTGAATGGCATGGCTGAGAGCTCCATTTCCTAGCACAGCTTGTTTTCCTGGTTGGCAATGGATCCTTAACCCTTCCCAGGGCTCTGAGAACACTCAGGGGGCTGGGAGCATTGTGTACTTTTTAATTACAGATGTTCAAATGAACTTCAAAACCACCAATGGAAAACTTTGGCTTTAAGGAAACTATATTTTTTGTAAAATTAGATCAATAATGTGTTCAACCAATGAATTGTTCAAAATAAGGTTATATAGAATATTATATAACTTATATAAATATATGCTTTATAAATATATATCAATGTTATATAAAATATCTTTTCTGCCTATAAACAGAAATGTTCTTCTAGCACTTTTATAGCATCTCTTCTTCCTCCTCCTAGTAGCGTTTTTGGATCCATTTGAGTAGAGTAAATCCAACATGCCTACATTTTCCTGCTCCACAACCACCAAGTAATTATTCACCGCCATCCTCCCCAAAGTAAAGGTAGGTATGATTTATGTCAATCAAAATGTATAATTCTGTGATTGAATCCTAAAGTGCCTATCCAAAAAAAATTGCATAATTGTACCCCCAGGGGAGGAAATATGCCAGATAAAATTCTAACAGGATAATGAAAATTTTGTGCAATTGAAATCCTGAGGGAAATTTCTGAGAATTTGAAAGATAGGTAAGAGCTGTACAGCAGTGATTAGTTTGCTAACTAATAAAAATGTATTTCCTGCTTAGGAAGGCTGAGATTTCCTCAAACCCAAGGTCAGAGGTTTTCAAATTTTGTGTAATTTCTTACTTCCAATTTCCAGAATATTTTCCATTTCCCCCCAAAGGATCACGAATCATTTTTAAGCATGGTCACCAAACTTGGTCAGGTATGCATACATCTGATCTCCCTGTAAATGTCCCCGGTAAAAGCTAAATCAGAAACAAGCAGTGACTCAAATCTTCTTCTTCTGAATGGAAGATTTAAATAATACAAAACCATTCAGCAGTAGAACATCCAACCAAGGTGCCCAGTTCTTAATCATCTTTTGGCTCCAGTCTGAATAATCCTCTAAAATAACACAGCCTAGTCAAGGCAGTACAACCACGGTGTGTATCCACACGCTGCTAATTCCTTCTGCACTTGTCTGTACCACACAGTTTAGCACTTTATTACGTGTTGGCGTGTTATCCAACTGTTCCATGTGTGTTTCTTCTCTTTCAAAATACATTCTGAGACGCTGAGGTGCTGGCGCCATTATTTAAACACCCATGTATTCCATACAATATGTGGCATGGTACCATGTACATAACAGTAGTTTATACTTGGTCAGTATTTGTTCCTTTCAAAACATGTCTTGGGTAAAATATCCTTTGGAAAAAGTTGCAAAACTTCCTTATTTCTGCTGATGTTCTTCACAAAAAGGTAGATGATTACTCAGCAAAATAACTGAGCTTATTTCTCTTTTGTAATTAGATCAAAATCACTTACTCTCCTGAGAATCATAAATTATTAGACTTCAAGAGGAGCCAGGATCAGTTTGATAGACTCACTAACACTTAGTCACTTTGTGTTAAGTTCATAAATAAATCACAACCTGTGTAATTTTTAGTAGTACTATATCCCAATATCACCTGCATCAGCAAAGGCAATCTAACTTTTAAACAATATATTCCTCTTTAATAGAATCTCTTAATATGCAAAGTAAGATATTAGCCAAATTAGGTCTTCCAAAGTAAAATGAGTGTGTGTATAGAGACAAACACAAAGCTTTTATTAATTTTTTAAAATTAATCTCTCAAGAATATAAATATATTCTACTCTTCTAAATGTTGTTTCTGAAATGAAATATCATGTATATGTAAAAGAGATCATCATGTATTTAGTCAATTAAATGTTACAATCGACTTATATTTTGTATAGACAACACAAATATACAAATTCCAGTTTTTATTTTAAAATACCATGCCCATGAGGCATAAGATTGCATAGGCAAGTGTTTTCGGGTTTTAGGTGTTATATTAGCATAATTAACTTACAAATCATTGGGACAATTTCTTGGTGGCTCCAGTCTCCCTCCTGTTTGCACATAGTTTAAAACATCAAGGTTGGAATGAGCTGGATAAGGCTGATGACCAAGAGTTAAAATCTCCCAAATCAGAATTCCAAAAGACCTAAAGGATGTTAAATAGTTTACTTTAATTATACTTACTACAAGCATCATGTTTACAGTAGTTTCTCCAATGTAATTATTCCTGGGGCTATTTGGGTCTACTTTGTGATTGGCATTACAGGTCCCATAAAAGGCAAATGGGAGACTTAAAAGCAAGTTGTTCTTAAAAAAAAAAAAAAAAAGTAGAAAAAGCAACTGCCTACCAGCAACACTTCAAAGGTGATAGAAAGACTTAGTGGAGGCTCACGCGCATGCACGAGCGCGCGCGCACACACACACACACACACACACACACACACTTCCTCCTACCTGGCTGAAATCGCACTGCAGACCTCCACTACTTACGGTTTTCCTAGCATCACTCTGCAGACTCACATAGGCGTAAGCAAGAAGGTGTTTCACCCTTTTCTCCCTGAGTTTGAATGCTAGTAAATGTGCAGAGGAAAGGCATGCATGTGAACTGGCAACACTGGAACCAACTTTATCTCATCACAAATTTTGCCTATGGCCAGTTCAGCTTGAAAATTATTAAACAAATCTTTACATTTTCAATAGCTCTAATCAAAATTTGGGATCAAAAAGCAAAAATGAAAAAGCCTATTCTAATAATAAAAGAGTTGTCCAAACCTCCTCAATGTCATAATGTTTTTGAGATCCATGATTTAAAATCTACCTATAAATTAATGATCACACATGCCAAAAGAGTAGGCATTTGGACATATGCTTGGACATCAATTCATATGTACGAATTCCTATTAGTCAAAGCCTCTATGCTTTTGGACTGTGATAAAATACTTGAAGTACTGTACATATTTCACATATACTTGTAAAATAACAGATCAAACTGATTAAAGTGAGAAGAGAAAATATTGATATCCAGGATTAGTCTCACCAGGTTAGATGACCATTTAAGTTCCCTTCTGGCCCTGACATTGGGTGATTCTGCCTAAATTTCTCTGTGTGCTGTTAAACTTACCATACGTCAGACTGAGTAGTGAAGATTCCATCCATCAAACTTTCTGGAGCCATCCACCGGACGGGGAGTAAGCCTTCCCCTCTCTTTCTATAGTAATCATTTTTATAGATGTCCCTTGCGAGTCCAAAGTCCCCAATCTTCACTACCCGTGATGGACTGGTATAGTCTTTCACAGAGACAAGGCAATTCCGAGCTGCCAGATCCCTATGGCAGAAGCTATATTTAATAATGCTAATAATAAAGTTCCAGAGATCAGACAAGTAGCCCTAGTCAGTCTTTAGAAAAGAGAGACTTTTTACAGAAACTTTCGCAATTTTGAGGTAATGAAGATGTTTAATTATCTCACGTGTTTTATCCAAACTGCAGGTAATTATTGTGCCTATGTCTGTAGGAACCTTGTATCGAGAATATCACTGTACCTGTGAATGAAGTGCATCTGTTCCAAGTAGACGCAACCTTTTGAAATATCTACACACAGATCCACAAGGTCAACCAAGGTGAGCAAAGGACCATGAGACTGTAAGAAATGAAAGAAAAATTACGGGCACTTTTCCAGTTAGTTAGTACAAAACATATACATATACATATGTACACACATATGTGATGTCTTAAAAGCATTTTTAGCTATGGTTACAAGAATTCAAATAAGGAGTAAAAGAACTAGATTTACATACTTCCTACTGAAATATACATAAATAAGACTATCTTTAGTAAGCAGAGGCAATATTAGATCTTTACTGGAAAGATCTCAGGGTGACAGGTCAGACAGACCAAGATTTGAAACCTAGTTCTGGTACTTACTAGTTGCATGAACTTGTTTACATTGCTCAATTCACTAAGTAACTTTCTCATATGTAAAATGGGAATAATAATACTGACTATATAGGGTTAATAAAATAATGTAATCTGGCTGGTATGTAACAAGCAACTTAATAAATAGTAGCTGCTGTCCTAAGAGGTAATAAGGATAATTTAATCAGCACTAGCTAGTTTAGTCATTGGCCCAATGTCACACTGTAATATCAGTCATGGCAATGGGCTTCTTCCTCAGATGAGCCCCCATCTGTTAGCAATTGTTAACAATACTCTAGTTCAAGGTCACAGATCACTCCTCTCCTCCATGAAAGCCAGCATGAATATATAGTGGAGTCTATACTGGTTGCAACGATTTCTACATGAAAAAAGCCAGTTGAAGTTTTTATTGGTACCATAGGGAAAAAATTTAAAGTTCCTTCTCTGAGGCTATACTCATATATTGTCTTTCCTCTGCCATTTCCCCACAGTTACCCTGGTTCAGGACTTTATCATCCTTATCTGACACAGCCCAAACTTGCCTCCAGCCTCTTATGCTTTAATCAGCCCACTTCGTTGTGACCCAATGACTGTGAAATCTATTACAGGTTCCTAAGCACAGCATCCATGGCGGCCCTGGGCTGCACCAACCTCTCTTTGCCTCCACTTATGTCCCTGGTGCCTCCTCTTACAACCTGTGCTTCAATCATGCTGGGACACCAGCAGTGCTTTATCCCTGCTCTGCATTTTTCAACCTCTTCTTTAATTCTGCTATCATTCTAGAATGTCCTTCTTGTTCTTGATTTCCATCCACATTCTTCATTGACCATATCAAATGATTCCCAACCTTTAAATCCCTCAATTTCTCATAGTTGAGTACTCTTAGATGCCACTCCCCCTGGTCCCCCCTGACAAGCCCTTGTCTTGTCCCAAAACTAAGAAGGCTCCTCATGTTCTCAGACTCAACATTGCCATGGTCCTGCTTGACCCTACCTTGATCCGATACAGAGGCTTGATCTTACTCCCAAGAATCAATTGCCCCACAACACTGTTTAAGTCCAGCAGACACCAGACATTGGTCTCTTGGCCTGTGTCCGTGTCCCTGCTGAGGCTCCCAAACTGGTTCATTGGCTCCTCAGTGAGTGGAAGCCTGCTTTGCTGGTGGCAAAATCCACTCTACTGAAGATATTCCTCACTTACAACCTTGGTTCTGAACTTCAGTGTGGCAGGTTTTGAGAATGCTTCCTGCCAGCCTCTATCTCTATCACTCGCTCCCGATAGCCCCTGTGACAACCTGTTGGGATACCTCATCACCCTATGTTGGGTCTCCTTGAGTCCAGCCAGATACTGCTGCTCTGGGCTCACCTGTCACCTATTTCTTGCTGAACCCCCCTAGACATCCTGAACCTCCACCTGGGTCTGTTCCTAGTAATGGCTTTTCATGACTCATGTAGGAAAGTATAATTTCAGAGACTGTTCTATCCCCTACTTCAGTTGTCTCAAACAGAAGACCCCCTCCATGAAGCCTTCCCAGGTCTCCTCAGTTGGAAATCATCTCTGTCCTCTGTGCTCACGGTATACTCTCTATTGCACTCCAGTAGGCCCTCCCACATTCTATGGGAAAATGAATTATTTTATGTGACTCACCTCCCTACCATGTGGCAGGGTCCTTGAAAACAAGAGCCACAGCTTTCACTATTGCATAATAAACATGCAGCAAAAAATGGATGACTTGATTATATCTGGCTACATATTTATACTATTTTGATAGGTTGGGTTTTGTTTTTTTACTCTCTTCCATCTGAATATAATCTTGGGAAATCAAAGCTAAAAAGAGCCTGCAGACGTTCTAAATTCAATATCCCAGTCTAGGGGCACCTGGGTGGCTCAGTCAGTTTGTGATCTCATGGTTCATGGGTTCAAGCCCCACGTTGGGCTATGTGCTGACAGCTCAGAGCCTGGTGCCTGCTTCAGATTCTGTGTCTCCCTCTCTCTCTGACCCTCCTCTGCTCCAGCTGTCTCTCAAAAATAAATAAAAAGCATTTAAAAATTTTTTTTAAATTCCATTCTATAGATGCAGAAACTGAAAATAAAAGGCTAGCCTAAGGTTTATGGGCCCACTTGTCATCAATCCTTATGTATTCGACCCAGCACTGTAGTCTGGGAGCAGGGACAGGCAGAAGGATGTTTGTGGCTCTTCTGGAACATTGCCCCTGAGCACTTCCTGTGGAGACAAGGCTGCCTCCAAATAAGCTTAGCATGATAGAGACTTAGAGCCTGGCACTCTGCACCTACCAGCATCCTGTTGTCTGGCTGGGGTGAGGGCAGTGAGGCATGGGAGGTGTGCTGGGCTGGGAAGGCAGTGGAAGACCACTTGAGGACCAATCAGTATAACCATCAGGCCCCTGACTAAAAAGGAATAATTTGGAAGACAAGGTCCATATTTTTATTTAGTCTTCATCTTCTCTACCCCAAACAAACAAACAAACCAGATCTATGGATAAACGTTCTTGTTAAATATGTAGGATTCAGTACGTGCATTTTTAGTTCCACTCTTTCCCCATACCTTACTAAAATGACAGTATGGGGGCAATGTTTATAACCTCACAAGGATAAATATATCAAGAAAATAGACTTAGTGCATGAGACATTTTGGGAAAGGGAAGCAGAGCCAAGAGAGCCTGGCTGCCTGCAGGGGAAAGACAAGAATTAAGCTGCATTTCACTCTAAAACCCCCTTAAGGCTCTGCAATTGTAGGTAGCAGGTATCTCTGAATGCAGGGGTGAGAGGCAAGGCTGGAATGGAAGCAAGAGGAATGTTTAGAAGTTTATTTTAGGAACTAACTAGATCCTAGACACCCCCCCCCACACCGCCCCACACACACACACAACAGTAGGAAACTCTCCTCTTCAGAACACACACACACAGACACTGAACAAGAATAACTCTAAGTTCAAAGATACCAGTCCTACTAAGCCTCTGTGCTGAACATGGAGAGGAAAATTAAACAAGAGTCCACATACTCAGCCTGAGACCTCCACCTCCTTCCCATCTCACCTCCCTGAACTGAGGCTTAGGAATTTATTCCTCAGGCCCGAGACTAGCAGATTCCCCTCCAGTGAACCTGGAGTTTGCCAAGAAAGACAAGCAGATACTGTCATCTTAGGATTAGGGAGACCCCCAGTGAGAAGGCAGGGTCCCACATAACAACCAAAAGGACGCTGCCAGAGGCACACAGCTTCCAGTCCTCAGGCCTCACTGTTAAATAGATGGACCAGCCGCAAATCACCAAACATTTGAGAAAAGCTTCTCACGTTACAAACAGATTCCAGAACAAAGAGGATAAAGGAAATCAGGACAATGCAGGAAGCAAATTAATACTTAAAAAAACTATAATTAGTATCTCAGGAAAGATTAGAGAAGATTTTGCACATAGAAAAAGTACAATACTGTTTTAAGGAGCCATCAAAATATAGAATGAGTGTGGAAAATTAAAATTTTTAATTCTATTTAAAAAGGTATGGAAACCTACCAGAATTGAGGGCAAAAATACAGAGTTAGAAAACAGGAGAAAACCACCACCAGAACAAAAGGACAAAACAGAGGGGTCCATTATCCAACCAATAGAGTTTCTAGAACAAGGAAGCAAAAGGGACAAAGAATCTTATTTATTATCACAAAAATTAATATAGGGGCATCTGGGTGGCTCAGTCAGTTAAGCATTCGACTTGACTTCAGCTCAAGTGATGATCTCATGGTTCGTGGGTTCAAGTTCCGCATAGGTCTGCACTCACAGCACAGAGCCTGCTTGAGATTCTGTCTCTTCCTCTCTCTCTGCCCCTACCACACATGCTCGCTTGTGCTCTCTCTTTCTCTATCTCTCTCTTTCTCTATCAAAATAAGTAAATAAACTTTAAATAATAATAATATCCCAGAACTGAAGGGGGTGATTTTTCAGGGTGAGGGTCCAGATTGGTAAAAAAGAAAAAAAAAAAGTACCACAGATAAGCATTTCCTAAAATTTCCAGAGAGGCAAAAAGCAGATCACTGATCATCAGTCCAGGAATCAGAATAGCATAAGACTTATTTTTTTTAATTTTGAGAGAGACAGAGACAGAACGTGAGCAAGGGAGGGGCAGAGGGGCAGAGAGAGAGGGAGACAGAATCGGAAGCAGGCTCCAGGCTCTGAGCTGTCAGCACAGAGTCCAACATTGGGCTCAAACTCACAAACTGTGAGATCATGACCTGAGCCAAAGTTGGACACTTAACCGCTGAGTCACCCAGGTGCCCCATAAGGGCATAAGACTTCTTAAAGGCAATAGAAGAAACAAGAAAACAAAGACAAAGGGGTTTTCAGCCTCGACTCCAGCAAATTTGTTCATCAAGTGTGAAGGAAGAATAAAGGACATTTTCTCAAGAAGAGGAGGTGAAAGGAGATTTTTTTGCCTCACATGCATGTTTTCTCATGCTTTCTCTCTTCTAAAACAGAACAAAGAAGTCATGGAATAGAGGAAACAAAGGTCAAGCAAGGAAATCACCAGGGTAAATGTGAAGGAAAGCCCTGGGTCCACAGCTAGTCAGCTAACCCAGAGGACAAGCACCACACTGCCTCTAGGAGAAAAGTGTCCAAGAAAAAACCATTAGGTGCTGGATTATGTGATATATTTAACATATATATTTATAGAAGTCTTACCATTCTGTCCAAGAGTTTAGTTAGGTATATAGAAAACTAAACAAGGGAGGGGAAACAAGAGGCATTTATTATTTTAGTCCAAGGGGGAAAACCTCACAATCAGAGTATTTGAATAACTCAATTGTTATTACTCAATTATAACTCAACTATAACAATTACTCAAAGTAATAGTTGAGTTATAATTACTCAAAGTAATTGTTATAGTAATGTAAATCTGCAATACTGATTTATCGGAAAAGTGTGATACAGTTTTCTATGTGTGGAGCTCGTGGGGTTTGGACTGATAATGAGTAAATCTAAGAGAGTTAAAGCCTCACCTCTCATAGTAGGTAGTCATAGATTTCCCCCAAGATTGAAAATTCAACATGCAGTAGGATAAAATAATTAAGCCACTAATTTTTTTTGAAAATCCAAACAGATATGCCAACTGGGTAGAAACACATAGTCCTCAATAAAGACATAAGGGCTTGCAAATATCAGTTTGGGACAGACAGGCATATAGATAAAGTTCAGAGAAAGATGTGCCTTTCCAACTAACTCCACACAACCTCTGTTCTCCAGAAAACATGATTCTGGCAGTGAGGTACCTATTTTCCCGTTAAATACTAAAAACAGGATCAAATAAACAGAAAATAGCAGCAGTTAGCCCAGGATTCTAATTGTCCTAATCCAACTGAAGAAAATACAAGAATCCTTTCTACAGAAGTCTTCTAAGCTTCTACCATCAGCCCAAATTGAATCAGCCTCTTGAATGTAAGGAAATTGAGCAGGAAATTATGGGGCATTTGCATTACAAAACCAATACCGAGACCCCATTTTCTACCTTTGTCATCCGGGCTTTACGCAAATAGGTAAGAAGGTCTCCTCCTTCCATCAGTTCCAGGATAATGTACTGGGGTTCATTCAGCAGACAAACTCCAAGCTGCTTCAGAATGTTGGGATGGTTAAACTTGCTAAAAGGTGGACAGAGACAGGCAGGATGACATGACAGTAACAGACACCCTGGCTGAGAACCTTTGGGAAACAGAACAATTCTTCATCTACAGTTTCCTTCAAATTTCCTGTTGTTGTTGTTGTTTTTCTGTAATAAATGAAAGTCCCCTTTTTGGAGTACTGTCCTGTGTCCCTGCCTTAGAGAGATGATTTGGCAACCCCTAGTGGCCAGTGCATATAGGTAGAATAGGGTGATCCTTAGAAAACATGTTTATATGAACTATTTCATGTTTTGGGAATGAAAGTAATTTTAACTACTATCCTTCTTCAAAAGATATTTGAAAGTATTACATTTTCGGACATCACAACTATGAAATATTATCTCTTCCTTTTGGAGAAACAAGTCAGGCATGCAGGTTTGGCTTCAATCACTTTCTCAATACGTCAAAGCCAGCAAGCTCTGGATCTACTGGTTAAAACCCACAGCTTGGATCCCGTTGACCACTGCCTCAGGCCGTCCCTTTAGGATGCGTCTGAGCAGTTTTCTCAACCAGCATCTGACTCTACCTTTGAAGACAAGTTTACCAAGACAGGAGATATTTTCACTGACATCGTTGTACTTAGACTTCTCCCTTACTCCATCTACTTGACCCGTTATCACACGGTTTGAAGAATATAAGTATGCTTAAAGCGAAACAGCTTCAGAAGTTACTTGCAAAACACACTTCTTACAGAAGGTAAAATAAAGAAGACCTTTTGCCTGAGGACTGCCTTTTGAAAGACTGGCTTCTCTCTAATCCTCGTCACTACAGACTATTTATGTTTCAGCTTGAGCCATGTTTATTTTGGGCACGATCTGTATGTCAGGTCATTTTGAATGGTAACAGATTTTGAATACCCATCAGATATAAAAGCTTGCCACTCATATCAATGAAAAATTAATTCAAAGCTGCCCAGATACCTCATCAGATGTGCCTCTTTCAGAAATTCAATCTTCTCCTGGTCTGTGGAGCCCTTCTTCAAGGTCTATGCAACATAAAAATAAGGCAGGAATCAGGATAGCAGACGTTTCTGTGCTCAGTGGGTTAATGGAGACAATCTTTGTTTTGTTTTGTTTTGTAATATTCACCCTGACAGCTAGATATAGATCAGGGTAATACATGCACATGTGCTCTGTAAATTTATTTAAAGTTAGTCCTGTGCTATAACCAGTGTTCAAGTGAGGAACCCTGAGAGATAAAAGATTGAGTAGCATTTAAACAAATTCCCTCCAAAATGTAGAAATTTTTACACATGTGGTATGTAGGCCAGTTTCTTACTTTTCAAAGTTTTTTACTCAGTATCAGGTTTCCCCCTGCTTCCTTGTTAACAATACCCCAATTTGTTTCTTAGAGGCAAAATGCCCAGTCCCAAACAATTGATCTAAGCTAATCATAAAAATTGTGTTTTCTGATTCTCCAGCCTCCCTTGCAAATAGGGATGGTCATCAGACTCAATTCTGGTCAATGAGGGGAAAACTACTAAAAGGGGAGAAAGAAGCTTGTGAAAAACTTTCACTTTTTGAACATCTGTGTTTACCCTTATTCTTACCCCTTCCCCTGAACCTGAATGAAGATGTGATGCTTGATCTTTGGCAACCCTCTTGGGAACATGAGGCAACACACATGTACAAAGTCAAGAGAATTTCACAGTTACTGGGACTGACCTAACACAGTACTGCACAAAGCCAGCAGTCCTCTCATTATGTGAGAAAAATAAACACTTGTTTATACCATTTGAGGTTACAGTAATTTAAGTCCTTTTAGATGATATCACTTGGAAGTGCAGAATATTTTGCTAACTTTTCTAGTGCATAACCTACCCTCAAAGCAACAAATTCTTAAAAAGCAGTTATCAGGTTATTGCTCAGTTCCATAAAGGATTACCATTCCTCAAAAGGTTTTACACACATATGAGAATATACACAATGCTTCCTTAAAACTACATTAAATATACCATGATGAATAACTGTAGTACAGGGGTCAGCAAACTATAGCTTACAGAACAATTCCAACCTGCCGTGTATTTTTGTACAGCTTGAGATCTGAAAATAATTGTTAGCCTTTAATTTTGTATTTTTCCAGCTTTACCCAGGCATAATTGACATGTTACTTTTTCAAATGGTTGGGGAAAAAATCAAAAAAGAATATTTCTTAACGCATGACAGTTATATGACATTCAAATTACAATTCTCATAAGCAAAGTTTTACCAGAGGATAATCACACTCATTAGTTTACATATTGACTGGAGCTGCTTTTGCACTGTAATGACAGAGTAGTGTAGTTAGAACTGACACCAAATGGCCAACAAGCCAACGATGTTTACTACCTGCCTGCCCCGGCCAGCGGGGTCAGTCGATGCGGGTTCCCGAGAGAGGGAGTGAGAGTAGGGCAAGACAGGGAGCACAGAGAGTGGAGGCCAGGCAGCGTTTTTTGATCAAGCCACTTTCCTTTTTTTTTTTTTTTTTTTTTTTGATCAAGCCACTCTCTTTATTGAGAGACCACGCATGTCTTATAAAGGGTAGAAGGCGGGCAGTTGACGTGAGTTAGTTGCTAGGAAACAAGGGCGAGGACTGCAGAGTCAGCACATCGTTGCCCAAGAGGCTAACAAGAAAGGCTTGGGAGGTAAACAAGAAGGCCTCAGCTGAAGGTGATAATGCAGCTCTTGCGGTGCGGGGAGTGATAACGCAGCTCAGCTGTGCGGGTGGCTGATCTTGCAGGTCCAGGCACGTGTCTTTTCTTCTGGCAGCTCTTCTGGCAGCTCCCGACACCTGCCCTAGAACCTAAGACACTGAGAAGACGCTTTACAACCTTCCTTCTCTGATAGTACATTTGAAGGGGAAAAGCTGCCTGCCAAGACTTAGCAAATTAGTAACTTTAGAGGTAAGTTAATTACAGAGCTTATGTAAGAAATGGAAGAAAAATTATAATTTCTGGAGTCATGCATGGACTTCTACCTTCGACCAGTTCTCTTTTCAATTAAGATCACTCATGTTTTATTATAGTTTCATCCATGTAAATTAATGTAAGTATGTTGAGCCAACATGTCAAGGAATTAAAAGATCCACATTACCTTCACTGCTACTTTGGTTTCTCCACTTCCAGCCCCTAAGATGTCTACTGCTGTCCCTTCATACACTTCTCCAAAGGCCCCACTTCCCAACAGGAGACGCAGAGTCAGTTTTTCTCGAGGGAAGGCAGGAAGACTTTCAATCTCCTCTTGGGTTGGAAGAGTACTGGAAAACAATATTTTTGGTTTCCCAAAATACATCTGGTTTTCAAGTTGGTTTTGGTGTTAGTGTTTGAGAAAAAAAGAATATGAGAAAAATAAAGAAAAATCTCATGACTTTGCAACACGCTTCTATGTGATATAGCAATGTGGAATTTTGTGTTTATATTTCTTCCCTATTCAACCATCCAGAATATTCCTCCCCTATTGCAAAACACAGAGCATGTCACTTCACTTCTAGGCACCATAATCTTGATAGAAACATGCATATGCGTGCATTGCCTCAAGAGTTTTAACGGTAGTTTGTTTTGTTAAAGTTATGAGATTATTAATTTCTTTGGGTTATCAATTTACATAAACAGCTATTGAAAATTAATAATAAATATATCTGGGTTTATGAGCCTAAAAACTTTCATTTCACACACCTGATCTCTTATGTAAAACAAAATTTATATGACTACCAAAATCAACTCCTTCCCCATAAGGTTAACTTTTAAAAGTCAACTCTCACCAGGAATATTATGAGGAGGAGAAAATTATCTGCATTTAAAATGCTTTGAGTTTTTGAAAGAGAATCTTGAGTATAAATTTGTTGTGTATTTTCTCAAGGAAAAATTACCTCTGAATCACTAATTTTGATCACCTCTGTGTCTACTTTTAATCTTCCATTTTTATGTCTGGGAATTACAAATTTCAAAGCCAAGGACTTTTTAATTCCTTTGAGCACAGGTCATAATACAGTGTCTTGTATAAACCACACTATAGGGTCCTGGATAAAAGACATTTAAATATCTTCTTTAATTATGACAACAACATAAGTTCAAATTCAACTACTTAAAAGAGCTTTCGTAGGCAATCACCATACAACTTTTGAAAACAGATTAAGATTGACTTAACAGCACAGGCAGGGGACTTTTGGAATTCCTCTCTTCTAGCATGTTACCATCTGTTCTCTTCAATACAGTATTTATTTCCTTGTTTCATTTGTTTTTTTAACTATATGATAAAACACTGGAAAACAATAATATTTTGATGATCTTCCTTACACTGGCATAACCATATAATTTGCCATCCATTTCAGGTCACATTTGAAAATGGAAGGGTTGTTATTAATAATTATGCCAGAATAATGAGCATAGACCAGGGCAATCCTGGGGTCCGTGAGCACTCTCTTTCTAGTTGCCCACTGTTCATCTAGGTGCCCCGTAATGACAGCCTGGGTTACATACTGTATCGCATAGCAGGCGTTAGCCAGTCCTACTCCAGTGGCCAGACCTCGAAGTTCAGCCAACTCTTTGTCTTCCTTTATGAGACCCACCAGCCCCTCCTTGGGAGTTTTTTGCTTCTTTAATTTTCTATGCCAGACTGTAAAATAAAAAAGAACATAAATTACAAAACAAAACATTGCTTTATTTCTCCTTTAAGATATGTTAACAATACATTTTAAATCTTTATATGTAAGAACGCCATTGACAGAATAACAGAAGTTGATTCAAAACTTTGTCCAGAGCAGGAAAACAAACTAAATCTAGGTACAAAGACATATAAAAACACATAAAATATACCACTTCCCTTCTTTTCTTGCATCTCAAACCAAAGCTTAATGCATTTCTTATTGCTGTTATATATAAGTTGAAGCCTCTTAATATCAGAACTTATTTCTCAAAATCACCCCTAACATAGAGTCAAAGTTAGCCAAAACTAATTTGCATTATAATTATTAGTGAAACAAATTTATTTCTGAGTCCAGATATGTTCACGTTATACTCTTACAGTAGATCTGAGGAACACTTTTAATATAGTGGCATGCTTTTTTTTTTAATGCAGAGTACAAGAGTTTATACCAATGTTGTTCATATACACATACTTAAATATACAGAAAAACTATTGGAATGAAACCCATCAAATGTTAGTAGTAACCTTCCCTAGCTGTGAAATCATTGATAATTTATATAGTCTTCTTCATACAATGAGCACATACTATTTTTATAATCCAAAAAGTAAGTGGTTTGGAAGATTAAAATACAATTATAAGGTCAACCATCTATACTAGAACATTGGCTCAAAAGTTGAAAACAGCAAGGATGTTTTGTAAGATCATTAAAGTTTGAATTTTATTCCAGAATAGCTTCTATATCCAACAGGTTAGAGTTTTGTTGAAGTGGAATTCCATCTGAGGGACCA
Organism: Suricata suricatta; assembly: GCF_006229205.1. Taxonomy (NCBI): domain Eukaryota; kingdom Metazoa; phylum Chordata; class Mammalia; order Carnivora; family Herpestidae; genus Suricata; species Suricata suricatta. The sequence continues at coordinate 101,309,932 of NC_043706.1, forward strand.
CATGGAGGAAAGATCTTAAGTATCTCCGCCAATGCAATTTTTCCGACCTGAAAAGCTCTCACTACCCCTTTTTATTTCTAAAGGCCCCATCCTCATCCTCAGTGATGCCTTCTAAGACCTCTAGAACTCTGCTGATCTCTCATTTTTGAATTTATAAGACCAGCTGCAGCTCTCTGTTAGCATTTCTATGTCAGTTTCCAGTACATTTCCTGTACTATTGCCTTTTATATCTCACTCTTTATGGTTTTGCACAGGTTTTCTCTCACCTCCCTCATTAAATGGTAAGCTGCCATGGTCAGCAATTTTATTTTATGACTTATTTCCCTCTGCTCCCAACATAAAGCTAATGTTGCATGTTAGATATGACCACTCACCAAAGCAAAATCTGTCGATGTTTATTTTTAAATACTTACTTCAATTTTATATTTATAAGCATGATTGCTGAGAGCCCTCAGCACAATACAGATTTTTAAACAATTGCCACTTTTCATTATTTCATAACTCAATCTTTTCTCATGCATTCACACACTCTTACTAGTCAAACCACATGCACTGCTACGAAAAGCAAAGAACCAAATTAGCTTAACACTACAACAAAATTTATAAGTTCCAAATAGAATAAAGACCTTTAAATCCTGAGAAAGTCAGATATCCATGGGATGTCTCGAAAGCACAATATAAGTTGTCTGAAATTATCTCATTCTCACCCACTAGAGTTATGGGTTTAAACAATGGTGATGTACAGTAGGCAAGCAAAGGTCAGATGAAAGATTCTTCATGTAATACTCCTTCCCAGTAGGAAAGCAGACAAGCAGTCAAGCCTATATGCCAACTGCCAAATATACTACAGTCGTACGTGTAATTCTGGAGGGGCTGGCTTAGTGGCACTAACATCAGCTGTGCAATGCTTAGACTCCCTGGAACCACAGGTTAAGATCGTCGGAGGGTCAGCTGAAATTTTTAGCTTTCCAAGTTAGTTAAAGGAGTTCCATATATTATCTGGGTGGAATCTGTGAAAAGAAATCTTACTTAAAGCTTCAGTGTGCTCTCTGATAGTTTACAACTGCAATCAGTTTGGAGAAAGAATAAAAATTCAGACCACTTAATAAAATCCTGGCTTTCTTTATCGTGAGAGAGTTTAGCTTTATGTTGGTAACTTTTCCTTAAACTTTCCCTTCTTTCCCTTATGTAGGAAAAAAACAAGCCATAATTTCCTCAATATGTACTTGAGTATTCTTTTCTGCTAAGTATCGTGTCTTTCTTATAATGCTTCAGCATGTCAGGAACTCATAATATTAGCAAGTGGTAGGATGATATCTTATAATCCAAACCAGGATATTTGGGGCACTGAAAGAAAGTCCTATTAATGTTTATGCTGAATCAAAAGGAATGATCCAGGATATATGATCACCAATATAACCCTAGAGGCCCAATATTTCTGGAGCTGTCACTATATTTTCTCATAATTAAACTAAATCTTTAAAAAAAAAACATTTAGGACTAGCACACTAGTATAAATATGAATATAGGGAATATGTATCTTTCTATCTACCTTACAAATTTGTCTGCTTTCCTGGTCATTTACAAATGAGCAGGGATTTGGAATAAGAAAGTTAGACATCTAAAAACAAGAGTAGACCCTACAAGCTAGAAGTGGGTTGTCTGCCAAAGAGAAGCAGTTCCTTCCAGACCCGTCTTTCTGCCTGGAGACCCAAACTCTCCCAACGAGGACTGTCACTGGTCTCTTTTAATCCTACACTGTTGTTTTTTACATCCAGAGTTATTTTTCTTTTATTTATTTAAAACTATAAGCCACAAAGCACTTGGCATGTAGCCAATCCAAAATACTGTTTTAAGGAAAGCTAAAAGTTGGTGTCCTTGTAACTAGTTTATCTAAAGTACACCATGAAGTATAAGTGCAGATATATAAAACAGTTACTCTAAAAGCTGAAAACAATTCACAGAAGTTAGTGGTTATGAAAATCTAGCCAAAAATAACTGAAGTTTATGAATTTATTTCATGTGGGAATTTGAATATACTGAGTGATAAATCAACTAATATAATCAAGCAGTTTACTACCTATATTTTTAAATCATTGTATTATACTTACCAAAAATCAATGAGAGTGTAATAACCAGAAATATTCCAATTATAATAATAAGTATAAAGTGTGTTTCTGGTATCCAAAAACCATCTAATAAAACAAATGAAAAAAAGGTAAATTTGCAGAATAAAGCTAAGTAGTTTCAGACATGCCTGAACTAGTTCCTACTAGATTTTTGCAAGCCAGTTGTTAAACCTCTGGTAGTTTGAAATCACCCATAGAAAGAGTGTTTAACACCACAGGAAATCAAAATCAAGGTTTGGTTTAGTTTGGTTTGGTTTCCCTAAGATCTGGTTTACCAATACACCATTGTGATATACCCAGTCAATCTTCTACTTAAAAATAGTCAAGGAAACATGAATAATCTTTTAAGTGAATTTGGAACAAGATATCTCAGTCTTCATATATTATATACTCAGAATTATTGTTTCTTCTATAACATCTTGAATTACGTTCAATTCTATAGGTGTTAAACTGAGGAATATAAACATGGAAACATGGTATGGTAATTTCAGTTGAGGAGAGAAGACAGACATGTAGGGTAGAGTCTGGCAAACCATAGCCTGTGGGTCAAGTCTGGCCATAGTCTGATTTGCACTACCCATTAGCTAAGGATGATTTTTTACATTTTTGAAGTATTATTTGAAGAAGAAGAAGGAAAAGAAAAGGAAAAAGAAGAAGAAGAAAAGAAGAAGAAGAAGAAGAGGAAGAGGAAGAAGAGGAGGAGGAGGGGAGGGGGGAGAAAAACGGGAAGAAGAAACAGCAGCTACAGACATCAAATGCAAAACCTAAAATATTAACTATTTTGGGTTTTTTCTTTTTCAGAAAAAAATTGCTGAGGTCTTATCCAGATAGCTAATTATAATACAAATAAGAATGATGCAAACATTATATAGAATAATATAAGCTGTGTGCATGTAAAATGCAATAATTCATCTTGCCTAAGGATCATCAGTTAAGCATCAGCTCTGGGTTCATTTAATTTAGGCCTTGACGGATGAGAAGAATTTCAATTGACAGAAAGTGAGGGAAAGGAAAACCCAGCTAAGGGGTGAATGGTAGATGGTAGGAGCCCACATTCTAGGCTGAGGAAAACAAAGGCTAAAGACCTAGTGTCGTATAAAGCTTCTTACCAGTCTAATATGGTTACAGCATAGGGGTAAGTATTGGGAACAATAACATGGAAGGCCTTAAATGTCACACAGAAGTTTCCACTTGATTCTGAAGGCAGTGAATGGGGAGTCATTTGGGGGATTTTAGAAATGGGTTAAGTGATCCAGCTTGTGTTTCAGCTAGATTAATTGTCAGCAGTGTGATTAAGCCAAGAGCACAGACAAGAAATGATAACTTAAATAAGGAAAGCCAAAGTGGAAATAAGAAGATGAGCAACCATAAGACAGAAATCAAGATGGTAAATCAATAGAACTTGGTGACTGAGGAGAGGGAAAATTAAATATGGTATTGAGATTTCTAGGCTCTGTGATTAGACAGATAATATAGTATCACCTACAATGGGATACATAATGGAAGATGAAGATATTGAGGAAAAGACAAAGCATAGTTTTAGGCCTGTTGCGTAAAATGTGAGAATATCAAGAACAGGAACACAAGGCTGGATCCAGACAAGACTGCCTATCCAGGAACAGGAACTTGATGTGCCGGGCATTAAAGAGTAGCCAATTATTACTGAAGAGAAAAATGACATGAAGATGCTGATGTTTTAGAAAGATCACATCACATTAAATGAATAGTTCCATTGTCGAATGATAAATTATACAGTCACCTAATTTATTTCTATTATTAAGAATCCACTTATTTTTATCTCTGAACCTTTATATAACCAGTTAAAACATAGACATGGTAGCATACCTGCAACTAATATAATATTCTCACTGATTCCACTATATTCACCAAATCCCAGATTATTTGCAGCTACCACTCTAAACTGAAATGTTCCTGTCAGGTTTTTGGACTTCCAAGTGCAAATACTACTGCAGGATCCATTAAATGCCATCCTCCACATTAAATTCTGGTTCTGTGAATCATTTGAAGTACCCTTTCTACAAAAAAAAAAAAAAAGAACAAAATGGTCAATATTGAAAACATAAGAGACAATATATGTGTTATTTCTAGATGCTCACATATCACTTTAGCAACAGAAGTCAAGAGCTTCTCCTACTGCACACTTGATCTCATTCCTCCATTACAACATAATCTTATAAAGACACCTTGGCAATGCATGGAGTCCACAAACTGAGCTCATTGGGAAACTAACAAATAATCAATGGCCAGGAAAAAGCTAAAGAGGTTTTTCCTACTATTAGAATGTGTAAACTTCCTTCAGAGTTCCAAACATAACAGACAATTGTTCCATAATTTCTAACCTGGAATGTTTTATTCTTTCTTAATTCTCAGTCTCCTATGCCACATGTAGTTTATATATACCGTACTCCTGGATAAAATAAACACAGGACTTAAAATTGATAAGAAAGGTATAATAGTTTGACTACCCAAATTATCATTATACCTGAGATTCTATGGTTTATTACTTCCATTTTTGTTGGTCTACATTCTACCTCAAGTCCACCTACATTATTCTTTATATGAAACATGAAAAGAGCCCAAGAGCAGGGCTCAAAGGATATAAATGGAATGGCTTTTAACAGAATCATAGACTGAGGGCAAGCTCAAGGCCTTCCAAGTATGCCCTTTCTGACAATGAAGACCTTTTCAAGTCTGGGACTTTTCAGACAACAACAGTTTTAGGACTTGATACCAACCCACACTAAGCTTAGGGATAGCTGGCTCTGCTTCTACAGACTGAGTGGGCATCCTGAAAGGACAAGAAGGCTTAGCCTCTGAAGGACAGGGAAAAGACAAGAACTTCAGGAGGCTGAGGGAAGCAGAGTTGGTCTACAACTATTATCTGTTGGTCTACAACAGTTGCATCTACAACTGTTACCAAAAGCCAAGTGTCCTAGGAACCATCCTGCATAAGACTCTTTATACAATGTTTTTGTACATTTTGTGAAGTCTTGGGTTAGGTACTAGCAATTTCATTCTTCAATTCAAACAACTCTGATCCAAAGGAAACCCTTAAAATTTTGTAAAATGGCTCTTCACAGTTATTGGCCATTGAAGAAGACAAGAAACATTTCTGATATTGGTTGAGCATCTTCTATTTATAACGCATTATAGTGTTGCTTTTTATTTTGTTTCCTTTCATTAGGTTTTTACAACAACCTAAAGAGGTATATACCATCATCCCATTTTACAGATGTAAAAACTTAAATTCAAAAAAGGAATAAAGCAAGCATTTAAACATGGTGCTGGGTTTAGTAGTGTCCCCCCAACACTTATGCCTACCCAGACTTTGTGAATGTGACCTTGTTTGGAAAAAAGGTCTTTTGGATGTAATCAAGTTAAAATGAGGTCATACTAGATTAGGGTAGGCTTAAATCTAATGACTAGTGCCTTCTTTTCATTTTTTTAAGTTCATGTATTTATTTTGAAAGACAGAGTATGAGAGCAGGGGGAGGGGTACAAAGAGAGAGGAGGAGAGAGAGAGAATCCCAAGCAGGATCCACACAGATCCCAGTATGGGGCTTGAACCCATGAACCATGAAATCATGACCTGAACCAAAGTTGAATGCCCCAGTGACCAGTGTGTTCTTAAGAAGAGAGAAATTTAGGCACAGAAATACACAGAAAACACCATGTGATGACAGAGGCACAGACAGAAGTGATGCATCTACAAGCTAAGGAATACCAAAGATTGCTGGGAAGTCTGGATCACCAGAGCTAAGAAGCAGCAAGGAAGGATTCTTCCCTAGAACCTTCAGAAAATGTATGGTCCTACTGATATCTTGATTTCAGACTTCTAGTCTCCCAAACTGTGAAAGAATAAATGTCTGTTGTTTCAAGCCCCCCAGTGGTGGTACTTTCTCATAGCGATCTTAGGACACTAGTACAATCTATTCAGCTTCCAAGTTCACATACTACAACTACCACTGTACTATCAGCAAGTACTTAAGGGTATACTAGTATCCTTACTGAAGAAGTGACTTTGAGATACAGCTATTCATTCTATCATCCCATCATCCCTGTCATGAGAATAGAGACTTGGAGAAAGAAAATACAAAGAATTTATGGAGCTATGCACTTAAGGAGTCACTGAAGAACACACTTAATTGTTCCTAGCAAGACAGTGGTGTGGGCTGGCTGGCAAATGTAATTACAGTCACAGACCACCAACACAGTTCTGCTGATCAGAATGCATTTGACTCTGCATGAAAAATAATAACAGAATTTTCAAGAAGCTTTCAGTTACAAATATGGCCAATGGAATTCTCTGCCATGAGCAGGAAAATTTTTTAAGGTTGTGGGAGTACCAGAGCAAGATGAAGCAAAAATAGATCTAAAGCTCGAGTTGCCAGGACTATAATTATGGAAGTGACTTTTGTCCTTGGAACTTCTTAAAAGATAGCTTCATAGATCCATGAGCAGAGTGCCTGTGGAATCTGGAATTCTCCCCTCAAGTTGGCATGAAATCAGTTCATCTGAGCCAGTTACCATTTACAGAGTTCCCCATATTGGCCAGCTCTGAGGTTGTATATGTTGATTAGCTGCATCGTTTTCATTGAAGGCACACTTTCAAACCCTCGGACACAGAGTGGAAACTACACTCTTCACAAAGGATAAGGAATCCTGTGTGACCTGTACAGTTCAGACCATTTCAGTCCTTGACCTGCTTTGCATTCTGAAATATACCTGGTTTACTGCCAGTTCTCGCTAGACATCATTCGTCTTACTAAAATAAATTATCATCAGAAATTTACGTACATATCATCATCTAACATCAAATATCATCAAATTTCTTCTTGAATGAAATAGATATTAAATAAATATTAGCTGCATGTGCCAATGAGTAAATTATTTTCATAAAGTTTTGACAAGTAGTTGCAGATCTGTGAGAAGAATGATGGGGTCTCCTTATGATCAGAGGCTGACTAGTGGGAACTGTGCAGAGAACATAACGGTACACTGAAGACCCTTAAGCTTAAGATCCTTCATATTTATTTACAAACACACATTCATTAATATTTTGGATTTTGATTTAATAATACCTTACAACTAACCGCTTAGCTATTTGTAGTTTACAAAGCACTTTTGCAAACAGACATACCTGACCTCAAGGACATAGTACATAAGCTGGCTTCCATTATCTTCAGCTTTTTCCCATTGTATTGAATCCTTACTCCCTTCTAATAATTTTGGAATGCCTGGTTTACTTGGGACTCCAGCTTTGGAAACATAAGAAAATACCGATTGGTATGTCAGAAGTAAACAATACTCTGCATAACATCTTTCCGTAGAATATATTTACTAAGAGGAAAGCCAAATACATTAATGAAATACTCAGAAATATTCTTATATGAGTGCCTATTTTTACATGCATATCTGAAGTTTTTATTAGTGATGGGTTAGAGGACCAGTGATAGGAATAACAGCATATGTTAGCTCACCACAAAACAAGTGATGCAAATAAAGAAAACTACTGTAAATTTTGGAACATTTCCCCCTTAATTCTTATAGAGATCAACTTGGAATTATAGTATACCTTTTAAAACACTAATTAGCATTCTCTTTAGATTTCTTAATTTTTAGCATCTAGAATACAGTATTCAGTAAGTTAATATTTGTTGAACGCTCAATAGCACTGTTTACTTTAGTTCTCAAAGCAAAATGTCACTGCTAGACAAGAAAGCAGAGAATACTGGAAGGCAGAATCATCTTGCCCAGTTCAGGATTCTGCAAAACCTGGTCAGTATTATCTCGTTAGTGCCTGTAGGAACTCCTGATTCTTTTCAATTTCTTCACTCAAACTCTAGAAATAATAATTTACTCCTTTAAAAAAAAGGATTAGTGAAATAAGTGATAAGAAACTCATTGAGAAACTTAGAGGGCTTTTCGAGTATTGAGGATTATTGAGGATATCAACACTCACCTTTTGTCTTGAAGCTTTCTGGGAGTGAGGTGCTATTTGCTCCTGTCTGATAAACCACTACTACGCGGATGCTATAGGACATATGAGGCTGTAGATCTGTGATGCTACAGACATAAACAGGTCCTTGGATACATGAAGTATTAACATGGTAAAACTCATTATATTTCCACTGGAAAAAGAAGTCTCAATTAATATTTTTGTTTCTTTAAGAAAACCTTAAACATAGAAATTCACAAGTCTATGGCAAGCAATTAAAAATTTAAATAAAATTCATTTTCTATTAAAATAAGAGCTTTTTTATGAATGTCTGATCCCAAACATTGTCTCCACCACTGACTGCCATTTTGAGTTTGTGACAAGCTATAACCGATTTGAATAACGGTTTTTAGGATGAGTCCAAGGTGGGACAGGCACCTCTTGCTACATAGATGTCCTCAGGGAAGATCTGGAGCTTGGCTTTTTCTTATCCCTTCTTGTAGATACCTACGTTAAATCAGGACGGCTGAGAATGGAAATCCATAGCTGAGGGACCATGCTCGATCAAAACAGTGACATTTTCAATTCCATGGATTTGTTCATTTCAAAATTATAATATTTTTACATATTGTGATTTTATCAAAATATCTATATATATGACTTATAAATTCAAACATGTAGTTTTTCCCTTCTAAACTCTTTTCAGTCTAACCAGCCTTCCTTATTTTTATACATATAAAGCCTAGTTCCCTAAAAGAGGGAAATTTTTGTCCATCATTACTCAGCCACTGAGCAGAAATGTTAGAAGTTAAATATAGGAAATCTTACTTTCATTCCACTATAGATACTGGGACTCTAATTATAGCTATCTTACACTTTCTTTGTGCATGGCTTTTGAAAAGTCTGTGTATTTGGACACTTCGTGACTTATTTGAAAATGGTGATTTCTTTTCAATGTACAAATAGGGAAAGACAAAGGATGTGGCATTTTATCAAGGGTTCTTAGTGTATTTTCTCCAGTAGAGTTGCCTAAGAAGGTCAGTTTCCATAAATAAACCTTACTTTACATCTTGTTTTTCATTTAGCACTTACAAGGTCACATCATTTCATTGGATGGACACTTTATATTACTTTTCTATTCAACAAGGAATAATTCCTACAGCACCTTCAGAAAGTAGACCACCTTGTTACAAAAAGAAAGAGGAAAAGGACAATGGAAGGAATGAAAAAAAAAATTGAAAAAAAACCCCAGAAATGTTGGTGTCCAGGCCATTGCCTGCTAAACTCATAAATGTATCAATCCTACTAAAACATGCAGGCTAAAGAAACAGACACATTGGCTCCCTAATATTTACTCTGAACTGAAGGGAAGAAAGAGAGAGAGACAGACAAATATTGATTTCTACCTCAAAAATTTTAGCTTTCTGTGGTCCTGCCTCCTTAATAATCTGCTGTATAAACTACCTTAAGTGAATAGTCTAGATGGCCCAACACTCCATGCCATCCAGAAATTACCAAAGCTCCTTGGAAGGTCAAATGTGTGACCAAGGGTTCTGCTGGAAAACAGCAGTGTACTGGCCTTACCATAGTCATGAATGTTCTGGGCAGACCACCAACTTGGGGAGGTGCCACGGCCGCCCCAATAAATCACAAAGGAGTCAAGACCTTCCATTTGTCAGAGGCCAAAAAGTGCAGGAGGAAAAGCTACCACAGAGGGATTTTCAAATTATTTAGGTGGAGGTGTGGAGGAAATGGTACAGCCTATCATGTCTCAGAGACCGGAAATTCAGAAAATGTTTGGTTCTGGTAGGAATTGTCCTGGACAGTTGAGAAAAACTCAGTTTTAATGCATATCCATGAAAATAATTTACCGAAGTGAAACTACTTGTTTCTTCTCCTCAGTCTCAAATTAAATATGTTCTTCCATACACTGCTATGATAAAGAATCTATGGAATTTAAGACCTCGATAGAAATTTAGCATTGTGCTTTAATTCCTTCATTTTCCACATAAGGAAAATTTTACAGAAAAGATGAAAATTGGAAATGTATCCTTTTCTCTTCCTTTCCTTTCTAAAAAATACTCTTAATTAAAAAGACACATATTCACCCTTATCACTTCCCACTCAGAGTTCTAGTATGGAGTTATAGCATCATTCCCAGGTGACCTATCTTCATGAGGTAGGTTCAACTTACTATAAAGATAAAGAACTTTCTGACTAGATGTACTCATCAACCCTCTTGGAACACAACATTCTCCTGTGCTCATGAGTTAGTACTTGTAGATGATCAGATGTGATGATTACTGTATCCCACATTTTCAGTCTCATGATTTTCTAAGTGGTATATCTGGAACCTGTTTTCAGCAAGTGTAGGGGAAATTTTGAAACAAAAAACAGGTGAAAGTCACAAGGACTGAACCAGGCAGTCCCAGTCCGCAGTCCTTCTCCCAAACTTTGAGGAGAGGGGTGGGTGCCTCAGTGACTCATATTCCTTCCATGGATAGCACCCAAGTAGGACTGCTGTAGGATGAGTCAGCCTCTGGGGCTCTTCCCTGCCCGGCTGGTGATATCTGACTCACTATGGCACCTGTCTGGGTCTCCGACTTCTCATCAGTAAGAGGCTTAGAGTCACCAGCTATAAGGTCCTTACCCATCACATTTCGCTGATGTAGGAAGTAAACTTTACATCCCCCACTTTGCCTTTAAACTGAACTGCACTAAACTTCCTTAAATAGATGTCTTAAAAAAGGTGATCCTCTAATTTCTCCAATTTAACTGCATTTTTATAAGATGACCATTTTTTTAAATAGGCAAAAAATCATCATGAACATGCTCACTGATAAAAGTCCAATAAACTACAGCTTTTGGTTTTATGAACTTGACATTCACTATAGCGGCATAGTTTTCATAGATTTTATCTTAAAAGTACCAGATCATAGAAAATATCTTACATAGTAAAATTTTTAATGATCATGGAAAACAACTCCATTTTTGAAAAAACAGCGAGGCCATGACTACACTGATTTGTTTTTGTTACAGTGAACAAGAGACTCCTAACCAAACTTTATGAATGTGGACACACAGAATAAATAATACTGAGGAAATGTAGCAATTCTAAAAAATAATCCATTTGAAATATATCAATATAAAAACCAATACAGACGTTCCTCAGCTGTGAATTAATTAGATTAGTTGATGTTTTGAAATTCAGTGGATATTTTTATATTAGTGAAGGCATGAAGAATTTTGGATGAAGAACCAATCCAAGTGTATAAGCCAAGATCAAACTAGTTTGGAATAAATTGGTCTTGTATTTTACTTTTCTTCTCTTGCTATGCAGCCTTTAAATGGTTGAAAGAACATTTCTAGACAAGTCTTGGTCTTGGGTTTTGTTTGTTTGCTTATCCATTTCTTTTATTTTCCTTCATAGGAAACACCAAATTGCTGGACACTAGATAGCCATGCTGATAACATCTAAACTAAGTAAAATATTATGAAAACCAGTAAACCAAAGCTTATACCCTTTTCTATGGAGCCTTTTAAGAGCAACTAATCTCTCTGGGAATTCTTTCCGTCAGAAATGAGTCTGAAATGAGTCTAGATAGCTTCTGTATGTGGCAAACCTAAATCAATGAATGTTGTCAAATATATTGTTGATTTATACAAGAGAATACACTAGAGATATGAAAAAGGCCTTCTAATTTATCCCATAGCATAACACATAGATTTGCATTAAAAGTGTATGGTGAGATCTACCTTCTGGACTTCAAACCAAAATCTGATGAGGTTAACATTAGATGGAGGCTTCCAATCTAATTGCAAACTAGTGTTCTCTGGAACCAAGGCATGAGGTTTCTCTGGTGTGTCAAACATTTTGACAGTGACAGGATGACTCTCGGCACACCACATTTCCTCAGCATGACAGGCCAGAACCTTTTTTGTAAAGAAAGAACAATTGCTTAACCTTTCAGAACCTTGCACTTGAGAATGGCAATAAAGTGCCCAATACATTTACTATACCTTTAACACATATGGTTTACCACCAGATAGTCTAGTAACAAGGAGAGTGAGTCTTCCATTTGGATATTCACTTTGTCTTAGGGGAGTCTCTGGAATTAGGGTCAGATGCGAGATTTCCAACTGATAGCGAACTGACCCTGTAGGTCCATTTGACTTGCGAGATTCTTCCCAGGATACCAGAAGGCTGCAGTCTGACTGCACAGTTGTGTTAATGAGCCTAACTGCATCTGGCACTGAAATAAATAGAAATGCATGATAAGGGATGTTGCATCAACACTGAAAGATGGAAGAAGGAAGGCGGCATGGCTGAGGAATAATCTTATCATGTGAGCAGAAAGCCTGGCCGATATTCTAAAGGAAAGCCTCTCACACCATTAATGGTAAGTTAACAGGCTGCCTGAAAGGCTTTTGCTTCTTTTCACCTAATGACTAAATCATTCTCTGACTCCAGTTCAATCAAATGGCCAATGATGATGAACAAACCAATTCAGATTAGTTTTAGGAATATCATCAGAGACCTTTGAAAGAAATGGTATGATATCAGAATAATCACCACCTCTCAGAAAACCTTTTTAGATTCTAGAGTCAGTTTCTTTCGGGCAATGATGTTATTTACTTTAAATCTCAGTAGCCTGAGTAAAACTCAACAGAGAAAGGCTTAATTCTGCATCACCATGTAGATAGACCTGTGAATGTGTGGGGAGAGGGTGACGCTATGTGGTGAGACTGGAAAATGTGTTTCTGGGTCAAACAGTATTGCTTCTGATGTTTTATCTTCTAGTTGCTTTTCATTCTGATGGAGTATTATTCATCTTCTGTTGTTAGAGCAAAAATCAGGTTATCAGAGTATTGTCAATAATACACTTTTCTTATTAAACTTTAAAAGCTCACATAATAAAGATTACTTAGCCTCCCAATTAAAATACATACATAAATAGATATATACATCACATATATCACAAAATGCCAGTCTAGAAACCCACCCAAGCCCATAACTCACCTCCACTTTTAGTTTTTCCCCAAATTGCTTTTCCCAGAGGTAACGGTTCCACAGCATCTGAATAATAATTCTTTACAGCTGTGTCTATCACATATGTTGAAAATGGTTGTAAACCTCCAATAAAGGCTATCCGCTCCTGAAATTCCTGTAATTAATTTTTAGAACTCAATATCTCGTTCTTATATTTTTATACAAAGAAGGAGAAACTAACCAAAGGAATACAATAATTAAGGGATATTTTAAGTTAATTTATTTTTTTATATTGGATCAAGAGAATGATAATGTTTACTGTCCTGATCTGCCCAGAACTGAGTTGCTTGCTATCTCCAAGAATAAATACCAAATGCTCGGTCAATTTTGTGACATGCTCATTTCACATAGGAAACTAAGTTCTTAGAAGAGGATACTAATTCACTAGCATTGCATACAAAGTTCAGCAAGATGCTCTGGTAGGGATGTGACACAGGGGTGCCTGACTTTGGCTCAGGTCATGATCTCATGGTCTGGTCCATGAGTTCAAGCCCAGTGTTGGGATCTGTCCTGACAGCTTGGAGCCTGCAATCTGCTCCGATTCTGGGACTCCCTCTAGCCCTTTGCTCCACCCTGTTCATGCTGTTTCTCTCTCTCAAAAATAAATAAACATTTTTAAAAATTTTTAACTAGTATTAACATATAAGTGAATATGATAAAATATTAAGCTGAATTACTTAATCATTATTTAAGGTAAAGTTTAAAAAAGTAAAACACTTTCCTTAGATCAACAGTTCTCAATTTTGATTGCACTTTGGAATCAACTGGAAAGTTTTAGGAAAACACTTGTGTCACCCCCAGAGATTCTGACTGCATTGGTCTGAAGTGAAGTTCGGCCCACAGACTTTTAAAACTCCCATGTGCAAGTCAGGTTTGAGAACCATTGCTTTTGACCCATATTAATCAATGTGAAGACGACAGGATAGATTGGCTATGATAACAGAAATATCCAGGGCCACCAGCCTAATCTTGGTCAGCCAAATGATCCAATCTGTCTCTGAAACATGAAATGTGTAAAGAGAGGTTAAAATAGACAAAATAAAGGACATAACAAGAATCATGTGTCTTTTCTGGCAAAATAGATAGTATTTAACTTCCAAGAGAGGATGGTCAATTTCACGTTTTGACATGGTTGAATAACAAAACACAGCAAAATATCGGATACATCTGACTGCATCACAAGGACAACTGAAATGCCACTGCCAACAAGGGAGTGAATTGTGCCAATTAATTCATCTATTCAAGGAATATCTAGTGAAGGCTTCTACAAAGCCAACTACTATGCTAGGTGCTAAGAAAACAATGATGAATAAAAACCAGCAAACTCCCAACACAACAGAATACTGGAAATGGCAGGCAAAAATAGAACATACCATTTTTATATTAAATAGATGCTATGGAGTAGGGGTATGAAGTAATGTTCTTTCTGTCTAATCATTTCTTACCCCTCAACCTGCAATCCACTGTACAGGCCACAAAAACATAGCTCTATCTATCACTTTCTGGGGATAATTAGATAATCAGGGAAGGCAACAAACCGAGTTCTCCCAGGACACTCAGGAAACTGTTACTATGGCAATCCACCAATGGTCAGAGTTAATATACGTCCTTGATGCTTAACCCCCAGACAAGACTAGAACACAACTTGCTTTGATGAATCAGCTGTAAAAGTTTGCATAGTAGGGTGCTTCAGGATACAATACA
>NC_043706.1:101324873-101373984 GCF_006229205.1 Suricata suricatta
GCTAGGGATTTACCCAAGGGATACAGATGTGCTGATGCATAGGAGCACATATACCCCAATGTTCATAGCAGCAATGTCAACAATAGCCAAAACATGGAAAAAGCCTAAATGTCCATCACCTGATGAGTGGATCAAGAAGATGTGATATATATATACAATGGAGTACTACATTGCAATGAGAAAGAATGAAATCTGGCCATTTGTAGGAAAGTGGATGGACCTCGAGGGTGTCATGCTAAATGAAATAAGTCAGGCAGAGAAGGACAGATACCATATGTTTGCACTCATAGGTCTAACAGGAGAACAGGAGAAACCTAATGGAGGACCAGGGGGAGGGGAAGAGGGAAAGAGAGTTGGGGAGAGAGAGGGACTCAAAACCTGAGAGACTATTGAATACTGAAAAGGAACCCGGGGTTGGAGGGGGAGTGGGGGGAAGAGGTGGTGGTGACAGAGAGCACTTGTGGGGAAGAGCACTGGGTGTTGTATGGAAACCAATTTGACAATAAACTATTAAAAAAAAAACAGGTATCTTGTGAAGAGACAAAGACCACCAGCTCCAATCTTACCAGCATTTTATATTTCGGCTCAGAGATGTTTTGCCCACCATCAACTTCTTTGTAATAAACCAGGTATGTTGGAGTAGGGCAGGTGATGCTGTGCCAGGTGAGCTTTGTCCTGGCAGGTGGCAATCTGATTGTGAGGCTGCTGTTAGTGGTGTTAAGTATGGTTGGCTCTGCGATATCTGAAGCTAGACACAGTAATGTTTTATCTAAAATAATAAGAAAAGATTAAAAATATACACATAGATGTTTGAAAAAGGAACAGCAGAATTATTTAACATCAAGGGTAATACCATCTTTTTTGTATATTTGACGTGCTGGAAATGTTACTCAGGAAAGGAAGACAGGAGTTTTTTTCCATACATTTTGAAGTTGGTAAATGCCTCCGAAAAAAAGGGAGCAAGGTAACTGACTATTGCCTAAAATTTTCAGCAGGGGGAGCTAAAGTACATTGAATAATGTACATAGATGATAGTAAAATCAAGTTGAGTCTTTTTTTACTTTGAAGAAAGTAGTGACAGCATAATAGTAATCATATTTGGGGGAGGGGGCACCTGGGTGACTCGGTTAAGCGTCCAACTTCAGCTCAGGTTATGATCTTGCCGTTATGGGTTTGAGCCGCACAGCAAAATCCTGCTGACAGCTCAGAGCCTGGAGCCTGCTCTGGAGACTCCCTCTCTATCTGCCCCACCCCTGCTAATGCTTTGTGTGTCCTACTCAAAAATAAATAAACGTTAAAAAAATTAATATTAATTCCAGTTACAAAAACTCATGCTAGCTTTAGGACTTTTACTTTTAAGAATGTGCATGTATGTGCGTGTGTTCAATTTCAAACAGACTTTTCATGGACTTACTAAATCTCCTAAATTTCTCAAAGTGAAAAATGAATTACGTTACCAAAATAGGCACATGACTGTTTATAAATTCACTTTTTCATATTTTATAACTGAACACACTTAAGCAGAGAGAGTTTGTTTCGACTATTTCTGCCCCTCTCTGGGGGTTATTATACTTAATTTACAATGATATTGCCACCTTAATTAAAAATGGCTTGAGAAAAAACTATAAACCTGAATTCCACCTGAGAGTGTATGTAATGTTTTTCATTTTGGATGGCTGGTTCTTAGATTTCAAACTTGTTTTATTAGTATTATGACTCTCAGTAGGAAATATATAGCTAGTTATACCAGGGTACCATCCATTCGTTCCTAAAAATCATTGCATTATGCAAAATTGTACAATAAGACCTACAGGGCTTATGAGGGAGATAGAGTTAGAGGCACAACACTAAAAAACTTCATGAGTGACAAATTTTTAAAAAGATAGGAACTTAATAAAAATGACAGCACACATGTATGCATGATAAATGGTTGACATACTTAATACTGCAATAAACAAAGCACTTTACCTTGAAAAAGACTTGAAGTTTTATGCAGTGCTTTTTGACACAACTGGGATTTCTCAAACATTATCAGAGGAGAAAAGAGAGAAATTATGGGAATGCAAAGAGAAAAGAAGACAGACAGAATGAGTAGACAAGGTTCCCTGTGTCTAAAACTGCCTAGGACAACCCAAGCCACATATGCACGCGGAGATCAACTGTGACCCAGAGCAAACAGGAACCGCCGCGTGCATGCATCTTAACGGTTTGCAGCAACACTGGGCACCACGAAGGGCCGGCTGGGGTAGCCTGGAGAGGGAGACATTCCGACACCTTTCTGCCCCCCAGCTGGGAGAACATGCAGATTAAGAGTGTGATTTTATTACCTGGAAAAGGCTGCAGAACTGAACTGTAAGCCAGGATCCGCTGGCTCCCTCGGGCCTCCACCTGGGAGAGGATGGCCCCATTGCTTTTCTTTGCTTGATAAATCTGTGTGCTATCTTTTGCCGAGGAGATCCAGTAGAGAAATTCCCCATCCACGGTTAAGCTTTCAAGTGTTTTTCCTGCTCATGAGACACGTAAAATAAGGAACATAAGGAGCAAAACACATAATTCATGTTTTCTACTCCAAGCAATCTGTGAAATCTGTTTTCTGTATTGTAATTACTAATTTTTAATCTTTCTATCATTTCAATAAGAAAAAAAATACCACTTTTATTTTATGTCGTTAGGTTAGGGATTTTATAGATATTTTCTCATTTTAGTTCCATACCAAGCCAATAATGTGAATACTATTATGATCGGCCTCATTTTGTAGAAGTGTAAACTTAGGCTTTAAGGAGTGAAATAATCTCCTCAAGACCACAAAGTTAGTAAAGAGCAGAGCCAAGATTTTCAACTTAATCTATGTGACTTCACATCAAACAACGCTTATTGAAAGGGAGCTGTTAGATGATAGGCCCAGGGCTCAGTTTCTTGCTCAGTATTTTTTATCTGTAAATGGAATAAATACAGAGTAAATACACTTATCAATTTTGTAGATAATACATGATTCTTACTGACACTAGTATGTTCAATCACTAACTTAAAATTTGAAAATATCACAACAAAATCAGGAAATTGATTGAAATTTAATAGGAATAAATGTGACATCCTAAATTCAAGTTTAAGATCAAGTCTATAAATAGCAAATGAAAGAAGCCTGGCATAATAATAGTTAACATGAAAAAGACCATGGGTTTTTCAAATGGCAGGTAACCAAAAGACTTAATGCCACTTTTAGCTTCAATAAAAGAAGACAGGGGAAGTCAGAGCCCCCCCCCCCCCGCACTAAGCCCAACACAATGAGAGTACAGGGTGTCATTATGGGGGTAACATTTAAGATGATAGAAGCAGCTAGGAGAAAATCACAGGAGGGTTACTAGGGCAAAGAACAATCTAGAAGTCACATTGCATGAGGAGTAGTTACAAATACATGAATTTTTCCTTCAATGGAAGTACTCAGAAGGAGCAATGACAGAAAGTCCCAACGCAATTTGAATGGCTATTATGTAGAAAGTGATTTATTCTTTACAAAATTAGAGGTCAGAACTCAAATCAATGAATGGGAGAAATGAGGAGAAAATTTTGGCTAACTATAAGAAAAAAATCTAATATTTAGAATTTTTCAAAAAAAAAACCTTCCTTATAAAGACATCATTGTTTTATAAACAGGTGTTCAAGCAAGGGTGTTTTTGTAGAGAGGATTTCTTCCAATATCTTGCCAGCTAAAATATCTCTAAAGTCATTCAAATTTACTAATTTTAGGGTTATAAAGTTCAACTATGGATTCCTGAAAAACTAACCAGTTCTATACCTATAAGACAATGGCCTACTAGATAAATCTCGTGTATCAGATGATAAAGAAAATTTATTCTGACACTTGTTTAAATGGTAAGGAAGACTTTAGTTAAGACTGTTGCAATATTGCAATAGGAGGGAGACATGTGCCCAACTTCACATACAACAAAGAAAGTTGGGGATTCAGAGCCAACAAGCAAAGTGAGGGGGTCAGTGGATAAAAAATTACTAAGAGACGACATCAAGGGCATGGAGATTCTTGCTAACCTGGTTTCCTATGATTTTTGCTAAAGGCAAGCCAAGAACATCAAGTGTTGGGGATGAAGAACTTGATCAGATACCAGTTAGGGATTATCCCTAAACTGATTTAGCAAGATTCTTGTTAAAACTAGAATCAACAGGGGCACCTGGGTGGCTCAGTCGGTTAAGCCTCCAGCTTCGGCTCAGGTTGGATCTCGCGTTTGTGGGTTCGAGCCCCGCATCAGGCTCTGTGCTGACAGCTAGCTCAGAGCCTGAAGCCTGCTTCCGGTTCTGTGTCTCCTACGCTCTCTGCCCCTCCCCCTCTCATGCTCTGTCTCTCTCTGTATCAAAAATAAATAAAACATAAAAAAAAACAAAACTAGAATCAACAACAACAGATAAGGAAGACTGAGGTCAAGGCCTAGTTGAGAAAATGGCTCAGAGGAGCCTAATTAACGTTTAATCAAAGAAGGAGTCATTGTCACAGATTCAACAGAAACAAGTAATTTTCCTAATATGAGAAGTTCAAAATATTATCTCTAGTCTTAAGCTCATTGAAAGTATGTTGGAAAAGGCATTCGTGCAGTTATAATACACACACACACACACACACACACACGCATCTGCAATTTCAAAACTTTATTATAAACATCAGCAATGTCCAAAAACACTTTTGATGATGGAAATATTTTATGTTTCTGCTGCCCAATATAGTAACAATTAGCCACTTGTGGTTCTGAGCACTTAAAATGTGGCTAGCATGACTGGAGAATTAAAATTTTTAACTTTACTTAATCTTAATAAGATTTGAACTTAAATCACATATAATTAGTTGTTACTACATTGGACAGTGAAGAGTAGGCTCTTAAGAATGTAAGAAGGTATATAGAGTGCTTTTCTTTTCTGTTGCAATTACTCCTGATTAGGAGGCCTCACCAAATCACTTGAGACATTTAAGTATTGGCTCCACAAGCATGTGATGTCAAGTATTGAGCAACTCATGCTGAATGCAGAGTCAATGGGATCATCACAACAGAAGTAAAGTAGGGTGCTGTTAGTAGAATCATAGATGCTGTAGTTAGACCCACTTTCCAACCCCAGATCCTCTACTAACTGTAGCCTTTTGGACAAGTACCTTACCTTTCTGGCTCTCAGTTTTCTCATCTGTAAAATAAGCATGCTAGTATTTATTTTATCAAGGTGTTTTGAAGATTAAATGAGATAATATGTTTGGCATCTTAGAATATATAAACTCAATAAATTAGAGCTCTATTTTTAATATAAAAATAAAAACAACAACAATGAAACCAATGATCCAGAAAATTTTGTGAATGTCTGTGCACAATTTGCCTGGAAACAACTTGACTTGAATTCTATGGTAACATTTGGCATGGCCCAGAGCAAATAACCATGTGTGTATTCTTTTGATTATAGGTGGAATGCACAGCCATTTTAACTGGACAGGAAAGGCCACCATTACTAATGAGTATCTATGTACACACACAGATGTCTTACCAAGCAAAGTAGGTGCCATGATAACTTGCCAACACCGACATCCTTCCAGATCCATGGCCCATATCTCTTGACCTTTGACAAAGTATATCTGTGATTTCTCTAGGTCAGAAGTGTCAATAGTCATGACTCCACTAAACTCGAATTGAGTAACACTGCAAAAACACTGTTTCCTTCCATTTAAATGGTTTGTGGCTGTGGGTGGAAGAATGTGACTCAAGGTCTGGTTGATAATACTGTAGTAGAACATCTGAGGGCCAAAATTGGAAACTTCTGTCCAATACAGGCGACTATGGGGGAAAAAAGACCCTTAGTGAGTAAAACATATTACTGCAAATGTTAGTTTCCAATGAATATTAATCTTTCCTAATGATTGGAGAAACAAATATAGCCTTTGAAGAGAATATGCCCACGTGTCCAATAACCTTCTGAGATGGAGGGAGCCAAAAGCAATCTAGTTTGTACCACTTTCCCATGATTTCTCAATAAATGTGCTTACAAGTAAAGCTTTGGACTAAAATGGCCTGAAGGTGATGTATGAATGGTTCATTAATGGCTGTAAACATGAAATGCATTTGCCTACTTTTCATCAACACCCATCTCTATTCCCCTCCTCTCAAGTTTCTTTCTGCTTCTTAATATTGGCTAACAATCTAGTTTAAAAATAGAATAACCATGCTATGACACAAACAAAATACATCTTTCAGCATGAAAAAATGCTATCAGCTGCTGAATGGAGGCCTTAAAACTCATCTTACAAGGACATTAATTAAAGAAGGATGAGCCCAGCATAGTGTTAGCAGTGCATGACATGCTGCCTGTCTCTCTCCACTCATCTCCTGCCACTGTCTCAGTCCCTTCTCGTCCTTATCATATTAGGATATTAGGAAATCCACTGGTATAAAAATCTGCTTTGGTTTCTTGTTGGTAATAACCCTAACTTTACGTTAGCCAAATTGTCAGTATGGATTAAATTTGCATAGTTCTGGCTGTGGGCTCATAATTTATGTGTGGAATTACTTACTATAAGTTAATATAGTTAGTGAAGGGCCATAAGCATTTTACTTTTCCATCAATAGCTGCTAATATTAAACCAAAGATTTATATTAAATATGCCTCTATCTCATCACAATAGAAACAGATACTCATCATATTTTACATACCTTAAAAAAGGATATGCAGAAAAAGAGATTATTGTTGAGTTTCTATTGCAAATGTCCAACTTTCTGGGGTATTTCACCTTGTGTTCAAGATCGACATCAAATATTTGTATTCCATTTTGTGACTCTCTTAGCACAAAGTAGAGATGCCTTGAAATCCAGTCAATTGTAATAAGTGTGATATCAAAAATCAGTGCATGTCGGAAAATCTTAACATAGGTAGAAAACACAGCCAAGGAGATAGTGGTCATTTCCCCCCCAAATTTGGTAATCTACCATATTACTTATTCACTGTACTTCTCTGTAATCCAAAACCTCAATAGCTCTGTACTGTGTACCATTATAACATTGGTCCTCTGCTCACATTGTGTTCTTTCTCCTGGTTAGCTTCAACTACCCTGACTTCAACTGTAATTCACAGACCAGGGCTACAAGGGCAATAGCATCCTCCCTCACTGAGTTACTCATTCAAACTGACTACTGAACATCTCCATATGAATGATCCCAGGAAACAGAATTCATTACTCCACCCCCAAAACCTTCTTTTCTCCTACAGATTATATTTTTATGGATTTCCAACATTCATCTGAGCAGCAATCCTGACAAATGTGGTTCATCCTTGACATCTTCCTCTCATGACTACCCATAGTGAATTGGTCCCATTTGAAATCTATCCCAAATTGGTCCTCTCCTTTCTCACCTCACTGCCTCTCATTTCCTGCCTAACATTTCCTGTCTGGCTTTGTATGATAGCCTCCTAAGTGTCTCAGATTTAACCTTCTCTACGTCATCATTCACACCACTAATGGAGAGGTCTTTCTAAAACATAACTTGGCCATGTGAATGACCCAATAAATTTCTTTAATGGCTTGATGTTGGGTTCAGGATTAGCCCTCCACACCTTAGCACAATTGCAGAGGCCTGAATATAATGATTCAGGCTCCTGCCTACTACTTCAGCTTTTTACCTGTCTTTTGTTCACCCTCACTCCCACCTGCATTCCAAGCCTACTCTATTTACAGCCTCCTAGATATGCTATGGCTCTTATGTGTCCTTGTCTTTGCACTTGCTACCCCTTAAGCTTTTCTTACCTTCACCTGGCTCATCTTCTTTGTCCCAAGGTGTCTTTCCACTCAACCACTACCGATCCAACCTGGACTGATCATCCATTTTCTGTGATCCACACACCCCCTGAGCATAGCATGATACTGTCTTCTGTCTGTCTGTTCCACTATGACACCCAGTAAATTCCACCACATGCCAGGCATTGTGCTAAGTGCCTTACATAGGTCATCTCATTTAATCTTCACAGGAACCATATGAAGAGATACCACAAGTTAAATAACTTGCTGATGGTCACAGATCTAGTAAGTGGTTAAGCCAGAATTAAATTCTGAATTTCAGATCCCAAAGCTCAGCCATGAATCATTACACAGTACTGTCTTCCTACTGGTAGACTAATACTAGACTGGGTTTGTTCAAGGACTGTGATTTTTTTTTTTTTTACCTCTATCCCAGGAACTAACACAGTGCCTTAAACCAAATTAAACTATTTGCAAATTAATCCTGAATGACATTTGCCCAAAATCTAATTTCTAATCATTTGTGACTAAATAATTATGCAACATCCATCCTTTCCAACCATTGTAATCTTAATGACTCAACCACTGACCAGTCTATTTAATTACAGGGTAGTGTGATATGTAAATTATCCATGCCCTTCCTTCCAGAATAGTTACATAGTGAAATACCTCAGAGCTGGATCTATTGTGCATGTTCAGAAGGCAGAGAGAGTCTCCTTGAGCATAATACCCCATTCCATTATCAGCTGTGTAGCCCATGGTACTGATATCTCCTCCTGCTGAAAATGTCCATACGATTTGATTTTGATCCATATCTAATAAAACTATCTTGCTGTCAAAAAGAGTTATGAGGTATGGAAATGGGTTGATTTCTGAAAACAAAAAACAAGTAGATAATACATAGAAGAAAAAAAAAACCTTTTGTGTGGCAAAATCCCTTGATTCAATCTCAAGCTATTCTGAAATCCATGGGTCTTCTCTGGGTTCATCTACTGCTTCAGTCTCAATCAATACTGCCAAGTGCCCCTAGCTCAGGTTTGTTTAAGTCTGTTCGGTGATGATAAAAAATGGTTATTTGGCTTTAACTTCAGCTCAGAGACAGTATTCATATCCCTGAGAATGCCAAGGGTCAAAACTGTTTTTAAAATACTAATTGTTTCTCGCACAGGTTATAGTTAATGAATACCTGAGGTTCTAGACTTGACTATGGCAGAAAATGGTCCAGGTCCTTTGGATGTGAAGGCTCGAACCTAAAGAAAGAAAAGGATAAGAAAAATGCATTCAACAGTGTCCTCAATGACAATAATTACTTTCTGAGACTGATAAATTATTGAAGGTTTCATTTCACAAATTTGATATCAATTATGAATAGTTTCTTTTTCTGTCAGGTTTTTATTTAAATTCCAGTTAGTTAACACACAGTGTAATATTAGTTTCCAGGATAGAATTTAGTGATTCATCACTTACAACACCCAGTGCTCATCACAAGTGCCCTCTATAATCCCTCTCACCTATCTAGCCCATGCCCCACCCACCTCCCTTCCAGCAACCCTCAGTTTGCTCTCTGTAGTAGAGTCTGTTTCCTGGTTTGCCTTTCTTTTCCTACCCCCATGTTCATCTATTTTGTTTCTAAAATTCCACATATGAGTGAAATTATATGGGTCTTTGCCTTTCTCTGACTAGTTTCAAATAGTTACTTCCCTCTGAGTATCAAGCAATAAATCACTAAGAGGTCAATATTGCCCCACATTCCTGCTGGTGGTGTGCTTTTTATCATTGCTGTTGTTGTCTGGGAGAGTACAAAGTATTGACATGAATCTCCACTGAAAAAGATTTGAATTTCTGAAAAAGGTTTTTAGCTACTTCCAAGGTTAAATTATACAGAACATTTAGCAGAACAAAACTATGCATATTATGGTAAACTTCCACATACTGTGAAATAAACTTCTAGAAGCTTTAAATAAACAAGTTTACTGTACCTTTTTTTAAAAAGGAGATTTATAAAAGAAAAATAATAAATAAAACTTTTAAAAACCATTTGAATATTAATTATTCATTTCAAACCACTTTTACATACATTATCTCTTTTGGTCTCACAATTAAGAGCAGAAATTAGACAAAATAAGAATTAAGGTAAGTAACTCATCCACAATGGCATATGCAGAAACTGGCATAAAAACCAAGTCCTCTGGGGTTTGTATACTTGTATACCATGCCACTCTGCATCCTAGTACCAAAGCTTTTTAAAAACAGCTTTTATCAGATGTCTTCCATTTCCATTTCTGAACCTTGCATCTGTACAATAGCTTATAAAGGAAATTGACACCTATAATGGTGGACCCAAAAGGTAGATCCTCAAGCGCCCTCAGTCAACTAAGTATTAGATTATTTTTATTATACTTCTACTGTTAAATATATTTTACCATTTTATGCATACTACTATCTGTATGTGGGGTGTGTGTGTGTGAATCATGATAGTACATACATATACCAAGATGTCTTCACTTTTGCGCAAGACCATGTTAAGTGAAACTCATGCGTATCCATGCATATCGCCTTGCACAATCCTGTGAGACTGAGATCTGAAACTATATGTACATTTAGACACATACACTTAACCAGAATATTTATTTAACCAGAACACACATGATTCTTAACAAATAAGAGTGTGTATTTTAACTTTTATGTACAACTTCTTTGAATCGTATATGCAGAACGAACATATTAACAAAATAACTATTAAATTAGAATTTTACAAGGACAAAACAGATCCTTACGAAACTCAAATCTCTAAAACACTCCCCAAAGCATTATGTTGCCCAAAAAGAAATGGAAATTAATTTTAAATATGTACAACATTGTCACCAACTTGGTATTTAATGAAGATAAGAAACTCATCAAGCCATCTACCACAAGCAGAAAACTATTTCATATTAAAGTTAAATGTCCAAATGGGGTGGCAGTAGCTTTTTATTCTTGATTCCTATTCTCTCACTTTCTTGTCTATCAGCTGCCAGACAGTAAGTCTGAGATGTTAACTACCTAGATCCTTGGTTTTTATTTCCAGCGGTAGCTCCAAGTTGGGGCATCCAGAGGATTCACAACAGTGACGTGATCTGGGGGAAAGGACTCTAGAGGCTGGACTACAACACACCAGTTCCTAGCCATGCAGCTTCAGCAATTCACTGATACACCCAGGGACACACAGCATTTTCTTCACAGACAGTAAGAGGAGCAAATGAGATAAGAAATATAAAACCATCTACCAAGGTACATGGCGTATAGTGATCACGGGAAAAAATAATGGTTTGTTCTTAATCTGAAAGCAAGAAAGTTGTCAACCTGTCCTTTACCCTAGCTGTCCCCTCTGCCCTCTGTATCCTTGCAGCCCACTTGACTTCTGTGACCATACTGGATCTCAAATTATTGACAGAGTGGCAGAATTCTTAACCTACTCCTTTAATCAGCCTTCTGTTTGAACCACTTGAGACCCTTATATCCCTGTTTTCACTCTTATACCTGGAAGGCAACAGTGTACCCAGGACTCATGCCTTCAAGCTGAAAAGACATCTCTGAGGGGGTTGCATTGACAGCCATCCAGTCTTCGAATGTTTTATTTGTGTCTCTCTGGTTGGATATTTGATAGAACATTTCAAATCTTGTTAACACACCATTTTCATGCTTAGGCTTATTCCATCTAAATTCCACCACAACTTCATCCTGGGTATGGTATTTTCCTCTTGGTAATATAAATATCCTGGGATTCTGGGGTGCTGATGGAACTAAAAAGCAGAGACACAAATAGAAAAATATATAAGGTTGACTTTTTATCATTCATGATGAGGGGATGGAGAAACTTGGTAATAAATACTTCTCATTCCAGAAACTGAGTATATCTAATTCTTAAAGATCTTCAGGATCTTCAGGAGAGAAGATTCCATAGATTTCTTCAGGAACCTATCCTGATATTTTAGCAAATCTTTCTTATCTTCAACCCAAATCCCTCTTACCACTACTTATGCACATCTTTCTCATCTGTGCCCTGTATAGATGGAAGGTGGCAGGTTCTCCTTATAAAATACAATATTTACTCTCTTCCTGACACAGTGGTTTAGCTGGTGGTAGAAATGGCAGTTTGGGGAAGAAAGGCAGTAACTCAACCTGGCCTTTAGCCAGTTCAGGATATAGAATCCAGCATGTCACAGATCCAGGCCCTCTCACCTTGAACCCTTCCAGGCAGCAGGGAGCACCCCAAGAGTATGGTTTGGAGGCTACCATTTATCCTAGAGCCAAACCAAGCAATTCAGGGTCTCCCAGCCATTCAGTTAATTTATTTCCCTCTTAATGAAGAGAAATTCCTCTCCCTGATGTCTATGTCATTTCATGCAAGACGCCTGTCTTTCTTCTTTGTACTCCTCTACACGGTCCCTTTCCACTCTTTACTCCAATCACATCACTTCTCAGTGTTCAACACTCCCATCATCATCCAATCTCCAGGCCTTCTGAACACTGTGCTCACATGGGGTATCTTTTCTTCGACCATTCCTAAGAGCCCAGCTAGAATTCCCCCTCCCGAAAGACCTTCCGTGGGCATTCCAGTCTGTGATCATTGTCTTCTGAGAATGCTGGGGCTGCCTGACAGAGGTGAAGCATTCTGTCTTGTCTACTGACTCTATGCCACTGAAGCTCAGTTCTTACTGTCTCATTTCTATTATCGTTGGGAGCCTGTGTTTATCCCTCTTCTGTTTTATGAGCTCCATCAGAGAAAGCATCTTTCCTTATTTCTTGTTAAAGCCCCTCAACTCTAGTAGAGGGCTGGCACACAGTAAGTGCTTAATAAATATTTGTCAACTTGAATAATTCCCCGACTATGTTGTAAATTTGCCTGAAGGCAAAGGCCAAATCTTTTCATTTTTTTATTGTCCCCCAAAATCCAGCAGAGTGCTAATGGCCCCCAGGACATTCCTGACAGGTGCAGGCGAAACCATTTCCAGGGAAGAATCCTACCAAAGCTGACATCCAAGACAATCTCAAAGAGAGCATACCTGGATCCAAATGCTAAGTGCTCCAGGACCTGCCCAGGCTCTACTATGTTCCTGTTACGAGACTCGTGGATAAATACTGTTGAAAAAGTCTTAACGTCTTAACAGTAAAAACAAAACAAAACAAAGCGAGATGGATATCTATGCTTATTGGGCTCTTTCCACCTGCCAGGTCTTGTGCTAATAAGTTTATATCAAATAAATCAATATGGTACTATCATTTACCAGCATTTGCAGATATGACTGAATGGAGATTTGATAAAAATGATGGTGAAAAGTCTGGATTACATCCCAGCACTGCCACTTACTAGCTGTTTTACATTGGTCAGCCCCTAGGCTTCTGCTTTCTCATTTGCATAATTGAGACAGTAACACCTGTCCTACCATCCAGGGAGCAGTGGGAGGGTCAAATGCAAGGATGAAATGATGTTTCTGACACGTGAAAGGTGTGCAGTAAATGTTTAATAAAGAAGTGATACATATAAATGTGCTTTGTGCAGTTTGTAGGGATAAACATGTAAAGATACGACTAGAATCCTTTTTAAAATATATTCCAAAGAAACCCATTAAATTCAAGCATGAGTTATCCACCTATGGAAACTTCTGAGTTACCATCTGTGAGGACATCTTCAGACACGCCTGCCTCCGATGAAACCGTCTCTGCTATTATATTCCCGTTTTCCTTCTCAAGTGTTTCACAATTCACCTGAAACAGGTTTCTGCATCATGTATATTATTATAGTAAGAGAAACAATCTTTAAGAAATCCTTGAAATATGATTTTGGAATAAATTATGCAGATTTATATTAATGGTGTTATTCTCCTCTCCAAAAGTCATTGAAAAGGTATTGAATCTCAACACATCTACAAAACTGGAAGTTATTTTTAAAAATTATTAGCTATTTATCATAGATCACAGAAAGCGAGGCTCTGCCTTCTTAAAATAGAGATTTCAAACCCTGTACCTGTTTCAGGTGCTCGAAGTGACAGAGATGTTTTGGGGCCCTTTCCCCAGTACGTATAAGGAGTGACAGAAAGATTAAATAAGGCATAGGGCTCTAGCCCTTCCACAGTAAATACAGGCGGAAGCTGTTGCTCACTAGCCAGGAACTAAAATATAAGAACAAAACATTATTTTCTTAGTAAGGGAGTCATAAAATCTTTTACTCCTAATTAACTAAAATCTCCAAACTTTGGTTTACATATAAAGTTAAAACGTGCAATTTTGAAAATACTACTGTTGCTAAGTTCCATATGGTTCCACATAGACCAGCTGAAATGTATCTAACATACCCATTGTTAACATTAACCACAAAACAATCAGAGACTGGCCATAAACAAGGGTTCTCAGGGGCCACCTGGGTGGCTCAGTCGGCAAAGCATCCGACTTTGGCTCAGGTCATGATCTCATAGTTCATGGGTTTGAACCCTGCATCAGGCTCTGTGCTGACAGCTCAGAGTCAGGAGCCTGCTTCAGATTCTGTGTCTCCCTCTCTTTCTGCCCCTCCCCTGCTCATGCTGTGTCTGTGTCTGTGTCTCTCTCTCAAAAAATAAATGAACATTAAAAAAAATTTTTTAAGCGTTCTCAGGAAAAATCTTTTCTTTTTTAAAAATTTTTTATTTGAGAGAAAGAACATGAGTAGGGGTAGGGGGGCAGAAGGAGAGGGAGAATGTTAAGCAGACTCCACGCTCAGCATGGAGCCAAATGAGGGGCTCAGCCCCACGACCCTGGGATCATGACCTGAGCAGAAATCAAGAGTCAAATACTCAACCACTGAGCCACCCAGGTGCCTGCTCAGGAAAGATCTTAACAACCAAATACATTGGAAGCAACAAAGGAGACAGGCTTGGCTAAATGAAGGAAGCACAAATTAATGTGGGCAGGGCTGATGCAGATGGTATTGAGGAATGCAAGTTACTGGCACCAACACTATACCTTAGAATGAGAACTGAAATCCACACTGTAGAAAATGATACCCCAATCCACTGCTGGGGGTGGATTCCACAGTATTTGAAAACTTGAAGCATTGCCCTTGATCCTAAATGAAGACTCTTGAACAGAATCTGGGATAACCTTGGGGGTAACCGAAAAGTTCTCTATGGGATGAAAGAAAGAATAGAGGGGGAAATAATTTAGGATTCTCAAACATCATAGAGAACATGGATAATGAATAGAAACTACTAATAATTACTACCAAAACAAAATTTCCCTTTCCTTTAATATATCCTGGCAATCTTCTTTTTCTGACTGTTCTATACTGCAAATTTGGGTTAACAGTAATTAGCAAGCAAACCAACAGAAACTACTAAAGTCTTTTTCTTTTTAAAGCTTAATTCTTTTTTAAAAGTCTGTTATTTATTTTTGAGAACCAGAGAGAGACAGCATGAGCGGGGGAGGGGCAGAGAGAGAAGGTGACACAGAATCCAAGGCAGACGCCAGGCTCTGAACTGTCAGTACAGAGCCTGATGCAGAGCTCAAACCTATGAATTGTTAGATCATGACTAGCCAAAGTCAGACACTTAACCAACAGAGCCATCCAGGTGCCCCTAAAACTTAATTCTTAAGAAAAAAAATTCCAAACGGGCACCTGGGTGACCCAGTCGGTTGGGCATCCTACTTCAGCTCAGGTCATGATCTCATGGTTCATGAGTTCGAGCCCTGCATCAGGCTCTGTGCTGACAGCTCAGATCCTGGAGCCTGCTTCAGATTCTGTGTGTGTGTGTGTGTGTGTGTGTGTGTGTCTGCCCCTCCCCACTTGTGCTCTCTCGCTGGCTCTCTCGCTCTCAAAAATAAATAAACATTTTTAAATTTTTTGAAAGAAAAGAAAAGGAAAGGAAAAAATCCCAACATAAACACTTATTTAACAAACCATGTTTGGAGGAGACAGGGTAAGCAAGAATAATATACTATACCTGGCAGAGGCTTGAGGGATGTCTGAATAATTGTGAACTGATTAAATTTGGCTGGTTCCGAAACAGAGACACTGGTTCTCTGACCTATTTCCTGAGCTGTGATAATCCTAAAGCCATTGATCCAGAAGAGCCGACCACTATAGTACATCAGTGTATTCTGGGATATTTCAGAAGTGCTCCAGGCTGCAAATTCTGTGATGTTAGTATCTCCGGCGCTGCTAAAATATGGCACCAATTAGCCTGTTGGAAGGGCTGGTACACTCAATTACTGGAAAGAACGCATGTTTGTGAGAGCGTGTTTGTGGGTGCAAAAACAAAAAGATAATAATTATTTTTATTTTTTTTCTGTATTAAGTTGATTTTTTAGGATTTTCTTAAAGTATACCTAATGCAAGTTTTCTAGGACTTTTCTAATTAATGGGATATTGCAATGGCAAGAGTATTACACAGATTTTAAGAAATACTTGTGATTTTTGGTGATACCCTACATCAGAGGCGCAGCCTCCTGACCGGTTTCTCCAGAGGGGACCGTGCCTCCTTCCTATACTTGGTTAATCATGTTATTAATTGGCCATCCATTATTCTCTCCTGTTTGGTCCTTCAATATATACTATTCATAACTGCTGCTTCAACGATACATATTAACTTCATTAGCTCATTCAAAAAGCTTCTTTTCAGACTGGGGAATTGAAGTTAACAGACATTATTTACATCAATGTTATGGTTTTCTCTCAGTGACAGAATTTTACAAAGATTTTCACTTTAAAAATCTGCTTGGTATTTTCTAAAAATTAATCTAGTTGCCTTGTACTCAGTAAATAAAAACTACCTCAATCATTTCAGCCTTTTGAAGTGGTAGTTTGACTTTGAAAGATTTCTCGACATCTTTTTAGAGTGTTGACATTTCCCTCTTTAGAAAAGCAGAAAGAATGGCATTTAAAATCAAAATAAATAAGTTTTGATTTGAGAATTTCACAATATCTCCTTGACAAAACTGTAACTACCTTAGAGTACCAAAACCGGAAGTTGAGAACCTTATAAAGAGGTATACTCCCTAGGACGATTCCTTTTTCTAGTAAAATACTCTATTCATACCTACGCAGTTCTGAGGACAGCATCTGATTTGCCTTGTGGACTTTGACTCGCTTGTCTAATTTTATACCTTGTTATTTCCATTTCTCATTAGAACTTTCCAGCAACCTTGTGAAATATATAAAACCAAATTCCAAATGGAGGGAAGCTCACTAAATAGGATGCACTTGGGCTGAAGAGACTGGCCCTTCTGGACCACCCACAGAGCTACTGAAGCCTGTATCCTGTGAATGCGCCTGTGTTAATTTTGCCCAGCTTGTTGTTTGTTTCAGCATTTCCAAAAGTGTTCCCAGGACAGAGGGTTTCCCTGCAAGGTGTGACTTTAGCTGCCCCTGGCTTGGATGGCCCCTCATTTCAGCTGAAGAGTCCTCCCCTATAAAAATCTCATGGGCTAACCAGGAAATTCTTGACCTCCAATGTTCACGGCACTTCAGCAAAACCTACACAATTTCAAGAGGTCAGTATGGGGCTTCCTCCCATCTGTAATTTCAAACCCTTCAGTCTTCAGCAACAAGTAAAGCTGGATTTAAAGCAAAGCTCAACAACAAAAAGTTTTAGAAAGACAAACTCTTCCATAAAGTGTGAAATATGTATAGAGGTCAGCCAAGGTTACTGTGCTGAGGGTTCATTCACTCACTCATTCATTCAACAAATGTTTTGTGCCTCTTTCTGGGTTAGCCACCAGGAATACAGTGGTAAATAAGACAAATACAATCTCGTCCTTCATAGAATGAATACACAGGCTAGCAGAAAGGGCAATGTGGAAAAAGATGAACAAACACTACACTGATCAATGGCACTGTAAAAGGAAAGGTAGAGCGGATTCCTTAGCAAAGAGATCAGAAAAAGTCTGGTCATGTTATCAAGAGATATTACTTACCTCCGCCCTCGAAGAACAGCTGTGTACAGGTTAATGCATTGACTATCTTGAACCAACCAGTACAGGAGCCCATCACTAAGGTCTAAAGTTAGAGCAACTACCTAAATAAGATAAGAAAATGAATCAAATACATGTTTGGAGGATACTTTTGTGAATAAGTCACACTTAAACTATAGATTTCTCTTTAATGTCCTCTTTGGAATAATAAACTCAGTAATTTTTACCTTTCACTGAAAAGAAAAATTATGTGAGCTGCCTATTCTTAAGTAATTTGGATATAAACACAGGTTTCCTAAAAATCCTCAGAAGGCAGAGACTTCACAAACTTAGCTCCGGTGGTTCTCAGAGTATGATTCTTGGACTAGCAGCATCAGCAGCACCTGCAAAGTTATTAGAAATTTTCAACCACACTCAAGGTCCTACTGAATCAGGAACTTTGAGCCCCTGTGTTAAGCCTTGCCTACAGCTAGCCGTAACTTTGAACTCAGGCCAATAAGCTAACAAATTTCATTGCTGTTTACATCTCTTGTTCTCAAACATTGATGCACTTTAGAATCACCTGCTGAGTTCTTCAAAACCCTCAATTCCCAGAGTGCATCCTATTACATGATAATCTTTGGAGATGGAACCCAGTTTCTAGTATGTTTTCAAATTCCCCAGAAAATGTTAATGTGCCACCAAACTTGAGAACCAATGTTTTAAGCCATTTAATATTTTATTTTCTGTTCATTACAACCAAAACGTCCTGACGCATTTTAAAAATATAACACACATAGAGTTTTGTGTGCTATAATTGAATAGAGTCATGTATATATAAAGTTCTATGTCAAGCTAACATCTGAAAACCACTCCTTACTAATATTTCTTTGTCTTCTTGTTATAATCCATGACTTAATTCTATGTCCCGTTATCTATGTAAGGCCCGAGGAAAGACTGCTTCTCCTATGAAATAGACTGCATGAGACAGAAGTTACACAATCCAAGGGAACATTTTTGCCTTCTTTGCCTTGGTAGTATTTTTCAAATAAGCTGAGATGGCCAGGTGTATGGCCTCAAAGTGGTGGGGTCTTTCTATAGCAGACCTTGAGGCTAAGAGAGATCAAGGATTAAAGTTGATGGCTACATCTCTAACAAGACACTGCAGCATAAAAACAAAAATGATGACCCAGTGAGAAATGTAAAGAGGATACAAGAAGGTACCCAAGAATGAAAAAAAGGCACATCATTGCAAGAACCTCCAGCATCAGTTCCTTTGCAGCAGTCATTTGAGCCCATATTTAAACAGAGCCAGAGGACGTTCCATAAATCTTTGGTAACCATTGTTATGTCTAATAATGGCCACTTTGGAAATAATCCCATTGGCCTAAACTATAAGCTTGAGGCTTACTCCTGTGGTGATGTGTACTACATATGTATATATAGGAGCCCGTACGATCCATCAGATGTGGCAAAGGCTATGTTTTCACTTTAGATAAAGATCTCACTGCATTCTCTTCATCACACAAATACCAAGCCTTTCTATAAATAATTGGTTATTTTATTATACCTGTTGCTTGCACAGTATCTCATGACTCCATGATAAATCTATAAGTAACATATGAAGGGATAAATGACAGCTAAATGAGAGTTTTGCTTGGTGCAAAATATGTTACCTTCAAAACACCCACTAGCATTAATGGAAGCAAATGGGTAAGACATCATATGACGGAACCAGAATACAGATTTTTACAGCCTGTGAAGGATTTGGAATGGGAATTAGGGTGTGTTTCCCTAAACATGCTGAGAAATATAATTTTCCACTCATTTACAGAAAAGTCCTCAGGGCCACTATAGAACTTTCCAGAATGAACATTACTCAAGCAACGAGATCAGAGCATTGGGGGACATTACTGACAAAGTCCCAGGAATAGATAGAAAGTTACTCTTGAGATAATATCATTTTTATCTTTTATATGCTCTTACAAAAATAAAAGTGCTTTCCCCTAACACTTATTATCAAGACATAAAAAAGTATATTTTCTTATATTCAGACTCAAAGGCTCCAAAATAGAATTAAAGGATGTTTTCATTATTTGACAGGAATGATTAATCTCTGGATATAGTGTGTAAATTTGTATTTCTTTTGGGGGGATGGGGGTGGTTCAGTTGGTTAAGAATCTGACTCTTGATTTCAGCTCAGGTCATGATTTCATGGTTCATGAGTTCAAGCCCAATATTGGGCTTCGTGCTAACAGTACAGATCCTGCTTGAGTTTCTCTCTCTCCCTCTCTGCCCCTTGCCTGATTGCCCTCTCTCTTTCTCTTTCTTTCAAAGTAAATATATAAAACTTAAAAAAAAGTCTGTGAATAAATTTGTATTTCTTTTAAATATCTTTGCTATAATCTGTATATGCAAATAAGATCTTTTAAATAACCTAGGTATTATAACCCATATATCCTGGAATTGGGGATCATGTGACTCAATTTGTTTATAAATGATCTGGTTTATTTACATTATGGGCATTTTATCTCTACTGACAGAAGAAAATGATTAAAACAATAAGAAAAAAATTCAGGAATATCCTAAGTAGAAATTATATGAATGCTTTCGTTCTTTCTTTTTCATGCTTTTCTGTGATTTCTAAATTTCCTACAGCAAACATATATTACTGTTATAAACAGGAAACACAAAATTCAGACATTTCAGATGATAGCTACAGGGTATCAAGAAGATAGGTATTGCTTCTAGAAGTTGAGGATCAAGAAAAATAGGTTTTTTTCTAGAAGCTGAGGATATAACATCTGTGTTAGAAATGTTCCTATATCAGGTGTGCTTTTCAGATTCAGTTACAGTAACAAGAGCTTAACTATTGAGTGTTCAGCATGTGTGTAGCACTATTCCAGTACCTCACATTAATTATCTCATTTAATCTATGCAACAACTCTAAGAGGTAGGACACTTGCTAATATTCCCATTTTTCAGACAAGGAAACAGACAAAGAGAAGTGAAATAATTTATCTAGGAGTCACACAGTTTTAAGAGCAGTCAGTACCCAAAACTGATTGAAGATAATAAAACATCAAATCATTATCCAGTAAGAAGCTTTAAAATATTCAATATAATTCCTGAAGATTACAAAAACAGTCAGAAATCAAAATCCCTTTATAAGTGTGCGTCCTTTCAAGATAAAACAAACTATAAAATTCTCTATGTTGTATTTTAATTTATTTAATCAATTATGACAATTAAATAAGACTTAGAAAAATTTTGGTTATCCCAACATCTTACTGTAACAGTATTTTCTTTCAGATTCTACCTTAACTATTCACAAAAAGCAGACACTGTATTGTCATAACTATTCAATAGCACTATATAATACTACTAAAAATGATCAGGTCTTATTTGTAAGTTGTCACCTTTTTCCCAGAAAACCAAGGCTGTGCCTGTAGTACAAGGGAACTTTCTCCATTCAGCCTGGTGCTTTCAACTGAGTACAGTGTGGTCCAATAGAGATATCCTCCAATGGAATCCACCACCATGTCGTTCACCAACAACTTCACATAGGTCACAGTGTCTGTGTGCCCTGTCAACAGAGACTGCCTTTGTATCTATAAAACATAACAGTATGGTTGGTTAATAGTTTTCAAATGACATTGTAATTTCTGAATAGTTTGTTGCAATCGTTAGTAAATTGTTGGGTTCATCCAATCACAAGTATTCATTAGCACTATGTGCTGGGTAGTGTGCAAAGCGCTGGGGGGCATAACAGTCATGGTAGCTGCCTTTGTCAAGCTTATCTCTTTTCATGACTCTAGGGAAAAAATGAGGCAAATTTACTTTTAATTTAAATATTTATTCTTCCTAATCATACAACCAGACAATTCAAACACTGCTAGATAAGAATGTTTAATTAATTAGTTAATTAATTAAAATTTAAATTTAAATTTAAAAATGGGGTGCCTGGGTGACTCAGTCAGTTAAGCATCCGACTTCAGCTCAGGTCATGATCTCATGGTTCATGAGTTTGGGCCCTGCGTTGGGCTCTGTGCTGACAACTCAGAGCCTGGAGCCTGCTTCAGTTTCTGTGTGTGTCTCTCTCTTTGCCCCTCCCCTGTTCACACTCTGTCTCTGTCTCTCTTTCTCTCTCTCTCTCTCTCTCAAAAATAAATAAACATTAAAAAAATTTTTTAAAAAGAATGTATTTGATACAATTGCATTACTAGGTATTTATCCAAAGGATACAAAAATGCCAGTTGAAAGGGTCACATGCACCCCAATGTTTACAGCAGTGCTATCAACAATAACCAAATTATGGAAAGAGCCCAAAAGTCCATCAACTGATGAATGGATAAAGAATATGTGGTATACACACATACACACACACACACACACACACACACACACACACACAATGGAATATTACTCAGTGATCAAAAATATAAAATCTTGCCTTTGGCAACAATATGGATAGAAGTAGAGTGCATGTTGTGAAGCAAAATAAGTCATTCAGAGAAAGACAAATATCATATGATCTCACTCATATGTGGAATTTAAGAAATAAAACAGATGAATATAGGGGAAGGAAGGAACAAATAAGATAAAAGCAGAGAGGGTGGCAAACCATATGAGACTCTTAAAGACAGAAAACAAACTAAGGATTACTAAAGGTGAGGTCAGTGGGGGGATGGGCTAAATGGGCAATGGGCATTAGGGAGGCACTTTTTGGGATAAGCACTAAGTGTTGTACACAAGTGATAAATCACTAAATTCTACTCCTGAAACCATTATTACACTATATGTTAACCAAATTGGAATAAAATCTTTAAAAGAGAGAGAGATAATAAAAAAATGTATTTGATTAGACTCCTGGAGAAGATGTATATACCCGCATAAATGATGGTGTCTCTCCTTGGTGCTCTCTACCAGTATATTTCCCTGATATTAATTACTGCCTTACTACTTATTGTGTGTCAGGCACAGAACATTTTTATCTTAAAATATTAGCTTTTGTAACCCTAACATTGTACCTTTAAAGGATTTCTATCACAAGTTAACTAGATTCAAGGAAGTTAAGTAATTTTTCCTGGAGTTAAACAGGTTTTTTTTAATTAAACAGTTTTATAAGAGACCAAATACTTGAAACCAGTTTTTATATTCACTCTTACACTTCCTCTTTCAGAAATTTTTTTAAACTACTTTTAAACTAATCTATTTTAGGTAATTTTTCTGGATTTACCCCACTCAACTCCATTCCACCTGCATATCATCGGCACTTATGAATTCAGACTATGTCACACTGCTTTGCCTCTAAATGCATTGCTTTATGTGCTTCTTCTATATTTTCTGAAAGGGGGTATGTAGAAAGAGGGAGAGAGAGAATCCCAAGCAGGCTTCATGCTGTCAACGCAAAGCACAATGCGGGGTTCAAAGCCAGGAACCATGAGATCATAATATGAGCCGAAATCAAAAGTCAGCTGCTTAGCCAACTGAGCCACCCAGGCACCCCTTCTTCTATTATTTTATATATGTATTTTATTTCATCAAATGAGCAAGGACAAAAGGGGTTGGTTGTACAACACTGAACATACTAAAACACAGTACTTTTATACAATAAATTAATTCTATTGTATGTGAGTTACACTTCATAAAACTATTTTTTAAAAAACAGATATGTATCTCCTATTAACTTTATATTCCCTACTATGCCTACCTTCATGGCTCCCAACACATTAGTAATAGATAAGTGATTGTTTAATGAATAAATAAATGGACAACAAGCAGCCTCCTGATTAGAAAATTATTCCAGAACTGTATTTCTTGATCTTTTGGACCAGTTTCTCATCATTAACCATCCTCCTCTTCAAAGTGCACCACTCCACAGATGGACATGATGTCTTCACTTTGCACCCAGCTACACTCTCCACCCTCCCCACCTACGCTGGAACTCCAGAGGCTGGTGTCCATGAACCGCATCAACTGGACTCTTGTTCTCTGGTTTCCAGTGACATGCAGCTAATGGGAGCCCTGGCAGAAGATCAGAGGGAAGAGAGAAAGAAGGAATGGGGTGCTTACCACTCCTTGCCAGAACATACCTTTTGACAATGGCTGGGTTTCACGTCAACAACTCCCATAGCTACAGCCCATGTTCTTCCCCTTCATCCACTTGTCCCCATGTGCCTGAAAGTGGTTCTATCTTCCCACACTTATTAGCCCAAGTCATGTTTCACCATCCTTTGCTCATTTTCCTTAGCCCTCTCCACACCTTTGAAATAGTGTCTTCACTGGGTTTTCCTTAATCATGTCTTTGGAATATTCCATTATCCTCCAGGGTACTGATCCACATGTGAACATTTTAATATATTTAAGATATTATTGGGGCTCACTTAGTTAAGTACCCCACTTTGGCTCAGGTCATGATCTCACAGTCCACGGGTTCGAGCCCTGCATTGGGCTCTGTGCTGACAGCTCGGAGCCTGGAGCCTGCTTTGGATTCTGTGTCTTTCTCTCTCTCTGTCTCTCCCCCACTCACATACTCTGTCTCTCTCTCAAAAATAAACACTAAAAAAAATTTTAAAGATATTATTGAAAATATATAACTAATACAACAAACAGTGATATAAAGATTTTTTTACACATAAATCCCCTTTAGTTAAAAAGTGAGTATATTTGGAGACAAATATTAAATAAATAATAGCATAGGTAGCACACAAGTATGAAAAAAGCATGAAAACTCTCAGTCACTGAAATGGCTGGGTATTGTTCTAGATAGAGCATCCAGAATGCTAAGCTTTAACTTACCACATATGTCTTTCCAGCCCAGTAGAGAAACTGACCCAGCCAATCAAAAGCTACAGCGTTTGCTCCTGTAATGTTGGGAATGTGATAATTCTCTGAGATATCCATCCCATTCAGCAGCCACACGTAAACATCGCCTTTCGTGTCGCTGTAGTAGAGGCTGTTGTTATACCAATCCATGTCTCAAAACAAAATGAATTGGTAGCAGTTATTTTTCATGTATGTCAGCATAAACATGGTAAGTCAGCAAATCACATACGCACCTCCATATAATTTTAAAGCACATACTACCATGATATTCATTAGAACTTCAGGGATCTATCAAGAATATTTCAATAATGTCATCTCACAAGCTCAACCCCAGGGACTAGGAAGAGGAACTAATACTCACTGAGCACCTCTTTTTGCCGAACACTGTCCTAGGCACTTTATATATCTCACTTAAATGTGAAAACAAAGGTATGAAGTAGGAATTATCCCCATTTTTGACATGGCGAACCCAAGAATCAGTGAGATTATCTATTCTGCCCAAGGCCTCACAGATGAAAATGGGAGCCCAGATTAAAGACAACTCCAAACCTATTACCATACTACCACCTAAGTCTAAACCCTTATGTTTGTCAGAATGCTGCTGTACTTTTAGTGGCCCAGCAAATAGATCAAATAATTAACATAATTATAGAAGATGTCACCTGCAGGCGAGTTCACTGCTGCGTCATCCTACAATGAAGGCTTTCCTTCATTCTAATGTGTTCTAGGCAAAACTGCTCACTTCTGAAAGTTAATATTCCTCATTGTCAAGAAATTATTTCTTCCACTTTATTTAGAACTCTATGCAAGCATTCCTTGCTCAAGTCTTATAGCAAACATAATAAATTACTTAAGTATAGCTGTTTTAGTGGAACCTGATAGGCTGTTACCAAGAGACAACATTGATAGATTCAATACATTCAAATACATCAATAAATAGCCTCACCTTTTGTGATGTAATATAACATCCATACCTGAGAACTGACATTTTCTTAATGGTATCACTGACAGTGTAGTTCACTGAAAGTTTTTTTCTTTCATTATTGACCTAATACCAAAACATTCAATTCTTTCAAATGTGTTGAAGTGCATAGGAAGCCATATAAGTAGAATCCTGACATCCAAGTGAACAAGGGATTTGGTGTTTACCTGACACATTTCCTATATCAGAGGATAAGAATTCTCCTGGGCCAAAGCTATTTAATGGCTTACTCCAAAGACCATCTTCTTTCACAGCCATGATAAATGGTGGTTCTGAAGCTGTTTAGTAAAAAATAAATTAAAAGAAATATCACAGAAAGCATATGTTTTAAGGTACACATCTTATACCCCAAGATTTCCTTTATAAAGTAAAGAATATCATTTGAAAAATAGTGTAGAAGGATATGAGTGATTACATATGCCTAATAGAATTATCTATCATATTAAACATATTTTCTGATTTTTGCATTATTGAAGTTTCTGAATGTGAAGAGAAATGTGTGGTGACATTGCCCCTATAGCAATGTCATGGTCATGGCACAATCCCTCCCCCTCCTTTGGCTATAGTTCGCCATGCTCCCATGCAGAGCACCCAAAAGCCACTGTGACTACAACAGCAGTATAAATGGTATAGTTGTCTTTCCATTTCCTTGTCACAAGGGGATGGAATTCAGCATAATTCACCACCCCTCACCTCCTCTCCCCATGACCTTCTGAGTTTAAGAGCCATTATCACTTAAAAAACCATGAAAAGGAAGAAAGCCATAAAGAAGAAGAAAAGGATATTGTTTCCTCAAAAATACCATGAAAGGTTTAAAATAACAATTTAGAAATGTAAATTAAATATCACACAATGTTTTATTTGCTTTCCTAATCCAGATAATGAACACATACTCAAGTGACCAATGCGCCCTCATTCTAATTTCTTTACCACACTGGAGGCGAGGAGCTCTTTAGGGCACAGGGAATAAGCCTATTTTGTCAGAATTACTCCCTAAATCAAGGACATTTTCAGGGCACCTGGGGGGCTCAGTCAGTTCAGCATCCAACTCTTGATCTCAGCTCAGATCATGATTTCATTGTTCATGGGATCAAGTCCCACGTTGGACTCTGTGCTGACAGCATGAAGCCTGCTTGGGGGATTCTCCCTCCTCTCTCTGTCCCTCCCCTATGTATCTCCCCTCCCCAAAATAAATAAACTTTAAAAAATAAAAAGAACATTTCCTCACCTGGCACCAGAGTGGTACCCACCAAGGGCTCTGACCAAGGACCTGACCCCTTGGGGGACCCAGCTCTCACAGAAACCTTGTATCTTGTAGCACTCTGCAGCTCAGGCACGTTAAGCATGGTCCCGCTTATGTTAGAGAAAATATGAGTGATTTCAGGAAAGTCCTCATTTGATATTTTCACCTCATAAGTCCAGTTCTGCCAGGCAGAGGTGCCTAATCAGAAGAAGTAAGCAACATTACTGACCAGGATGACACAGGCAATGACAAACAAAAGATTGCTGGTAAATTCATCTACAGTTCCATCTTAAGTGGAAGGGTACTTGGGCAGTAAAACCTGTTACTCTGCTAGTCTTCAGGGTTAGTCTCACGATATGACTCGGACACTGTCTATTCCAGTCATACCATAGCTTTTGCTCTGTTGAAGGAAATATCATTTCCAACAAATCAGAGTCAAGCTCAGTCAAAGCTAGATGTGTGGTTGCATAAAATTGTCAGAAGGGTGTTCTATAATACCAAGTGTAACCATGCTCCTAACCAAAAAAAAAATGTTTATTGATGAATCTCTAACACAACTGTCAGTGTTTGTATAGCACCTTCCTCCTGGAAGTCCAAGTTATTCAAGAACAAACAACAACAACAACAACAAAAACTTCCTATATAGCAGTTGAAATATACAGCCAACAGGCATAGTTGGCATTGTCTTAAAATAAGAAATAGCCCATGTTTGCTAAATAGTCTATAATCTGGAGTTGGCAAACTACAGCCCACAGACCAAATCTGGCCCGCTGCCTGTTTTTGTAAATAAAGTTGTACTGGAACACAGCCATAGTTCCTGATTTACATTCAGCTATGGCTGTTTACATACTGTAACGGCAGACTTGAGTAGCTATGACAGAGACCATATGGCTCACAGAGCTGAACATATGTACTATCTTGTCCTTCCTTTATAGAAGTAGTTTGCCTGCCCCTATGCTAGATACTGTTCTAAGTGTTCTACTTAAGCTCCTTAATTTAATCTGGATGACAATCCCATAGAACAATATAACTAACATTCTCGTTTTCCAGTAGTGAAAACCAATGCATGGAATGGTTAATTCATGTGCCCAGGATCATTCTAGTAATAAATGACAAGACCAGCCTTTGAAGCCATGCAGGCTGGCTCCAGAGCCCAGATGCTTATGCTCCACACATACTGCCTCTCCAGAGATGGAAGTTCAAGTTCATAGAGCTTTAACAAGTTGCTCCAATTCATGCAAGGTCTGGATGGATACAAATCTCAGCCCACCTGCTCTATCCCTTTGGCTAATATATTCACTCAGACCACAATATCAGTGCCTGGCGCCTGGTAGACATTCAATTAATGGTCAAACTATTCTATTGGGACATAATGGGAAATACGAAGATCCTCCTAATGCAAAACCAGTAAATGCAGAACAAAGGTATAAGCACTTTTTCTGGCGTTAAAAAGCATTTCTGGTTGATGACTGAATAATCACCCACGAGTTCTCAAAATTGAGTCTCATGTCAAGCAGTTCAAACTTTCCTCCTTCCAGCAAGGCCAGGAACCACACTGGGGAGGGGGCACTCACTGGCTCCTATGGCGAGGGCAGGGGGCTTCCACTGAACCAGGGCCTGGTGGGAGCCAAACAGCACGGAGAGCTGCTGGGGGCGGCCCGGTTGGGGGTGCGGCTGGGTGTAGGAGCCGAAGATGACCAAGTTCCCAAATCCAAACTCTTCTATGTGACTCAGGTCACATCCCACGATGAACTCATTGAAGGACAAAGAGTACCGTTGGTAAACGGCCTTGCCATCTGTGACAAGGAAGTCGTTGTTTTCACAAGCGAAGCTCTTCACATTGTCAAAGGAGACATGAGCTAGGACAAGATGGGAGGCAGAGCCATCCAGAAATGTTGACATGAAGACATGAGCAGTGTCATTGAAATAAATGATTCGTTTGGACTGTGGCTTCACTGCAAAGTCCTTTAACGTGAAACTCTCCACAATACGTAGAACTTCCGAGTCCCGCCCAGATGGCACAGGGAGATCTACTCTATAAATGCCGTCTTTCAGGAGATAAAACACATACCTGACATAGGAGCAAAAGAAACCGGGTGTGATCCAATGCCGGGATGGATGGGCAACACTTTGTCCTGTTATGCAGTCAGAACCTCTGATCTTACCAGTCTTGAAGTCCAGGGTGTGCCAAGGAGCAAAAGACTAAAGGTATTTACTGAAGATATGCACTATTCATTTAAGTTAGATGTTGAAACATTGCAAAATTTTAGACTCACAATGCTGTGTCTCCCAATTATATATGTGACTTTCTAAGGAATCAGAAAATTTAAGAGCAAAAAGGGGCTTTAAGATTTTCTAATGAAGCCTATTTTTATTTTTTTTAATGTTTAATTTTTTTTTAAGAGAGTGCAAGCAGGGGAGGGGCAGAGAGAGGGGGACAGAGGATGTGAAGCGGGCTTTTCACTAACAACAGTGAGTCCCATATGGGGCTCGAACTTGCAAATCATGAGATCACAACCTGAGCCGAAGTCAGACGCTCACCTGACTGAGCCACCCAGGTGCCCCTAAGTAAGCCTACTTTTAAAGGAAAGCATATTATATAGAAATTACATAGCTAAATATGTTATTTATTATAAAACACTTTTCTCCAAAATGCACATATTCTTGAATCGTATTCTTTCAACAAATTTTCCCATGCATTGTGAATGGTAAAATAAAGCAAAACCATTTAACCTATTTTAAAACCACAGTTATTATGTTGCTATAAATATCTAGCAAAACTACTTTGCACTTTGGAGTAGACTAAGGTTTTTTGTTGTTTTTTTTATATTTAC
This sequence comes from Suricata suricatta, assembly GCF_006229205.1. Lineage (NCBI taxonomy): Eukaryota > Metazoa > Chordata > Mammalia > Carnivora > Herpestidae > Suricata > Suricata suricatta. The sequence continues at coordinate 101,354,438 of NC_043706.1, forward strand.
CACTGAGTGGGGCAATAGAGCTGCCATTTTACAAATCATGAAGAAATGTCCCACAAAAAGACAGCAGGGACAGACCACTCAGCAGTTAAGAGAAGCCAATGGAAATCTCCTGGTAACAGTAAGAGTGAGTTTTTAATAATAAAAACACCACCAAAATATTTCACTGATAAACCAAATCTGTAAATAGAATTTGAACTAAAACATAAAACTATTAATTTGGATGAAGCTAATTTTGAATTTGTGATCATGGAGACAGATGTTAACAAAAGTGTACGTCTGCTTAGTAAATCTTTCTTATCACAACCCTGTGGGTTGGTCGACAAGATTCCAACATCTCATCACAACTGCCCAATGTTTTCTTTGTCCTGTTCAGTCCTGCTCCTGTTCTTCTTGATGACTACTCCAAATCTTTATCAATAGACTCGACTCTGTGCTAGAATAATATCTGAGATATAAACTCCATGCTGAGATGTGAACCTATGCTCTTTGTCTCAAGAGAGGTGTGTAGCAGGCAAAAAGCGGAAAGGACTGGGCTCTAAACTTGGCCTGCTTTTGTTTCCCAAATTCACAGCTATCAAGGGAATATAGAGGGACTTCAGGGTAGATAAGAGGAAGATAGGGAGTGAAGATTACAATCCTTGTACTGAAGTAGAGAAGAGTGCGGGTCTTTAACCCTCTTTGACACTTTGGAGGAGAAAGAAAAGAGAGGGAAGGCTAGCAGAGCTGGGGTGTTCAGGGGAAGAGGGCAAAGGTGAGAAAGAGAAGAAGCAGGGGTGGGGAAGAAGGGATGAGGTTTAGAAGCCTCAATAAGTGCATAATTCACCGGTGCAAAATAACAGCATGAAGGAAACTGGTTTCTAGTGGTTTTTTTAGTGTTTATTTTTGAGAGAGAGAGAGAGAGAGTGAGAGAGAGAGAGAGAGAGAGGAGAAGTGGAAGGAGGTGCAGAGGATACAAAGTGGGCTCGAACTACCGAACTGTGAGATCATGACCTGAGCCAAAATTGGACATTTAACCGACTGAGCCACCCAGGTGCCCAAAGGAAACCAGTTTTAATGCCAGGAGAATAAATGATTTCACACATCTGGAATTCCTTAGGAACACTACATACAAAGGGTTGCTGAAAGTTATATGCTGATTTTTACAGAAACTCTACCATCGTATAGGGTGATGATAAGAAGTCAGGTCCTGGAAGCTAAGCACTGGTCACATTGCAAAAGAGCCGTGAGATCTTGGGTAATTACTAACCTGCGCTTTACTTTCCTATCTGTAAACTAACACAATTAAAGTACTTACTTCATAGGGCTGAACAAGAACTAAATGGCCTTTTAGAAGTAATACACTTAGAAGTACATATTAAGTGCCCAATTAATATTAACTATCATTATTATTTCTAGTCACATTTCAAAATCTAAGCACAAAACAATTTTATCTTAATGGGAAAAAAGAGCCACCAAAAACCTCACTGAGATTAATTTTGAGTGATGTAGTGGGTGAATTTTATTCTCCTTATTATATTTATTATATATAATATTATAAATATATTTATTATTATTTTAGTGGGTGGAGGTTATTTATAAAATGAGTCTCTCTGTGTAATTGCCAGCAACAAGGTTCAATTAATAGGATCTTAGACTTTTACAAGTGAGAAAAATAATATTCAGAGAGTCCAATGACCTACCCTACATCACAGTGTCTTTAAAACACATTCATGAATTCAGTGATTCATTCAATCCTGAGACAAAATAAGTATCTAGTAAATTATGAAGGAACATGAAAAGAAAACTTGATTTCAGATCAATAATGAGGAACCTTTTTTTTTAAGAATGTCAATTCATGAAAAATAAAAAGTGCCATGGGCTATATATTTTGTTTTCATTCAAAACTAAAACAATGTTATTCCTACAGGAAAGAAAAAATTAATCTTACAAAAATTGCCCTTGCTTATTAGTTATTAACCTGTCATTATATGCTCACATTTAAGAAACAATATTCCCAAAATAATTTTCTGAGTTTACATCCTTCACATTTATGTACATTTGGAAATCACAAAATATATTCATAGGGAATACCTCCTTTCAGCCTCAGAATCACCCAACTGGGCAAGCATTTATGGTTTACCCACATATGAATGGATAAACCAAAAGTCACAGACACAAAATTCCTTGCTCCAAGTTGTACTGCAATTTAAGCAGGACAGCAGAGCTAAAAGCGTGTCCATTCCATTTGTGGGGGAAAAATAGATATTTATAATGGCAAATTTTTCCTTGTTATTAACCATCAATACCTGTGTCCCAAGGTGGGTGATACAGCTATCCTGCTGAGCCAGCTTCTGATAGGTCCGAGAACTGGACCAGAGAAATGAATTGGTGCTGAATTGCTCCGCAAAAGAAACAGTACAATGAAAGGGAGCACAGTCGAAGGACTTCCCACGGGGAGTGTTGGGGGGGGGGGAGGAACCCGGAGACATGCCATAAAATGACAAATTCAGGACTGGAATCTCTCCCTGAGTCCTGCACACGAGGCCTTTCCCATATGCCCGTATTTTACTGTGAAGGAGAGGAAAACCTACTCAACTTGCAAAGTTGTAGATCAAGTTTGCAAGTAATTTCCTCATGGCTCTATAGAAGGAAAACTTTGCCTAAAATTTGTATTTTATTTTACTTGAAATAGGATCCATAGATTGGCTCCTCAAATTCTATGATGTTTCATTATTAAGCATGTTTCCCAAAACTTCTTGCCAAGGAAGAGTATAAGGTTAACATTTACCCATTGTACGAATCAGCCACAATTTTTTGAGGTGCGGTAATTGAGGGAGGAGTAATTTCTTCAATGTTTGAGCAGTTCTCTAAATCACAGGCGTACACCTAGAGAATCAAGCATGCATCAGTATAGTTCAGGGTCTGTCTATACTCAGTATGGCCAACAAGTATTTATTATTTTTATTTATTTATTATTTAACCCCCACTCTCACCCCATCTCTAAAAGTAAGTATTCCTGAGCATCTGTTCTGTGCCTAGAATTTGCTAGTCACTGATGACTTTCCAAAGTAGGGAAAAAAACCCTTAAAAGTTAGCTTTATATCCTATATCCTAATGAGTATGCATCCTGTTTATATCAATGAAATACAAAAACCTATTTGCCAGCTTGTGGAAGCACTTAATTTTTTTTTAAAGATTTTTCTTTTTTAATTTGAGAGAGAGAGCACAAGCAGGGTGAATAAGCAGAAGTAGAAAAAGAGATTGAGAGAGAGAGAGAGAGAGAGAGAGAGAGAGAATCCTAAGCAGGCTCTATAGTCAGCTCAGAGCCCAACACAGGGCTCAATCCCACGATCCTGGAAGCATGACCTGAACTGAAATCAAGAGTTGGACACTAAACTGACTGAGTCACCCAGGTGCTCCAAAGATTTTTCTTAGGTAATCTATACACCCAACATGGGGCTCGAACTTACAACCCCAAGATCAAGAGTCACATGCTCAATTGACTAAACCAGTCTGGCACCCCTCAATTATTTTTAATATTTAAGCTATATCCAAGTTTATGGGTTTCCAACAATGGTGATTATAATAAACCTGTCCCTTTGAAATAAGGAAACTTGAAACATCAAGACTGCTTTCTCAAAGATGTCAGTAATACTGTACTTTCAGAGATCTACTAAAGTTACTGCTGCTTATTATATAATTTAAACTACTTGTAGTTGATTTTAATCATAATTGGTAGTCCAGTGACAGCACAGATACCACCACTCTCTTATAGACAATGAATTATCACTAATAAACTAAACCCATGGCTCTAAAAACTCACAAATAAAGACGACTTAAAGGTAAGTCAGGACTAGTCCTAGGTAAATTCTAGACTTGCCTGCAGACCAGATCTATGATTCATTGCTAACCCAGTGTCTAAAACATAGTAAATATTCATTGAGTATTTATTGAATGAATTATGTTTACTTGTAAATATACCAAGATATGCATGTGAGCATCAATATATAGTTATTCACTTTACATTCTCAGACTAACCTGTTCATCCATGATGAAATACATTCTCTGATAGAGCCAGTCTATGGAGATGGAAGAAATTAATCCTGAACCTCTGTAAAAAATTCTCAGGTCAGACACATCTGACATGTTGGCAGCCTCTTTCACCCATATGAGAGGTCCTTCAGAGAAATAAACAACTTGCTGGTGGACATTAATCGATATTCCTAGAAGAGCCATACAAATAGATGTGTGTTATTATACAACAACCAGAAAAAAAGTACATGACATAAAATGTATTTCTTTTCATTTTTAATAAGGAGATGAAAACAGAAATCAGTCTGGATCTTTTTTTTTTTTCACACTAAGGAAACACTTCTTTCTATCACACTGACCTGTAATATTACGGTGTATTGCATCTGAATGAAGACAGTGTGCTTCATCCACTAGATGCTTTAAAGATCTCTTTCTTAGAGAAGATTTTCTGGATAAAAAGAGCCACTGTTCCTCTTCTTGAGCTAAAACAATCACACGATTTACAGACAGATCAACCACATGCACATTGACACATAAAAAAAAACCATTACCATCCTTAAAGCAAGGCAACTAATGCTTGAAAGAGGCTGGTCAGATTTTTGTCTGAAGGCACTGGGACATTTCAACTGCAGTATAAATCACATTAGTCCATGATGAGGGGAGGGAAGTACAGTGTCAAGTAGGATTTATACATATGTGCCCCTAAGCATCCCCAAAATAATATCACATAGGGATCACCATTTTCTACAGCCTTGCCCCAGTAGGAGCTCAGCTCATTACCCCCAGCCATGAGAATGTGACTGCTTGGTGGAGGTGGTCCAGCCCAGGCCAGACTGGTTGCGTAACACCAGACGGACTTTGCTTGTCTCTGTTTTTTCTTCAATGATCTCTCCCTTTGAGGCCAGAGAAAAGTCCTTAGAGCAATGAAATTTGAGTACTGCAGAGCTCTGCTTGACGTCCCACTCAACTGGAGACTGATGTCGTGTGCGTGGATGAACACTTTTAGGGCAATTAATAAAAGTTATGCAATAATTGCAGTAACAACAACCTTAAGCCTGTTCTATATTTAACTCGCCCTTCAGATGCTTCTTGCATAACAAAAATGCCTCTCCATTCCTAGAGTCTGGTAAGAGCCAAAAAACCAAAGGCTGGTGATAGATGACATTCAATACACACTGGCATAGACCCGTGCAGATTAGGGTAAGGGCAGTCCATTCAGCGAATGGGAGTCTGGTGAAAACAGAAAAGAGACTCCCAGAATTCTGAATCTTTCTGTGTAATTCCAAACTCCTACTGGTGTCCCCCAAATATTTCTAGTGCTTCTTAGAAAGCATTTTCATTATTATTTTGCCCCCACACAGGCATCATACAGGAAGTATTCAATCTCTCAAGGAAATTGTTAAAATGCCAAAGTGAAAAAAAAATGATGCTTGCAAAAAAAATAACAAAAGCTAATTTGGTAGACTGAATATGAAAAATGGTAAAATGTAAATTTTTATATTTTTATATTTTATTATATTTTTATATTTTATTATATTTAAAAACCTTAAGGAGAATGGAAGAAAAATATCTGATATATATTAATTGATGATATATAAAATGTGGGTGAGGGATATATGTATCCCTAAGTATATAAAGATATATATAAAGAGTGTATATATAAATATACATATATAAAGTATATAAAGATATATAGAAAGAGTCATAATCACTAGGAATTTTATCTGAAACTAAGGATTTGCTTGAGGCCATTTTTTTATCCCTAAATTTTTCACTCTAATTTTTAAATTCCTAAATTCTAATTTAAGAACTTTGGGTCTAATAACTTCCTTCTGTTTCTCAAATAACAGGATTCATTTAAATTCGAAAGCTTACCAAATACTGAAAGACAGTGTTTATTTGGGCAGAAGAGGTGGGGTTCTTGGGATCAGCCAGATGACCCCGGACTCTGAGCTCCGAACCCACCCTTTGCCACCCCTCAGTTCAAGTAACAGAAGGGACATTCCCAGGCTGTACCTGCTGAGGATGGCGTGGTAATACTCGATTCTGCCTCTGGCCCCTCACCAACTTCATTTACTGCTGCAATGGAAAACCTATTCCAAAAACGATTTGGAGAGATGTGTTTCACATGGCATGGTGTGAACATGAGATAAAAAGAGAAGGAGCAATAATATTTCTATTTAAAGAACACTGTGGCCGTGCACGGATCTAGTTTCTCGGTACCACTGCTCGGCACTGAAGCAACCATCAATCACAGCCTTGTTTGCATTCCCCATAGAGCAGGTCAGGGTCACAGAGGTCAAAAACTGAACTCTGCTATCTGCATGACCCCCATTCCTACCCTAATTTAAAGAGGCATTGGTAAATGGTAGAAAAGCTAACAGTACTAAAATAATTTCCCTAACGGTTAATTTAAAAAAAAAAAAAAAGCACCACGAACAGAACTTCACCTCCTTATTTTTTTCATGTTGGATTAAATGAAGAAATGGTATTCATGATGTTTATGATGTCGTTATTAGTGCCTATTTATAAGGATCCTCTGAATATACTAGAAGTACGAGAATGTTTTGCTCAGGACACTGTAATCTATCAAACAACTTGAAGAAAGCTACAAGAACTTCAACCCAGGAGCACAAAGTCAATGGGAGTTCTCCAAATACATTTAAAGGACTTTTGGGGCCATATTTCTTCAATAATTATTATGCCTGCAGCCATGCTGGCTACAATTTCCTTGCACCACTTAATTCTTACCTGTAGGTGGTGTTGGGTAGAGTAGAGTAAAACTGGAAACTGGTTCTCTGTGTCCCTGAATCTAATTGTTGATTTTTGCTGACCAGCCTTAAGTTATAACCCAAAATAGGTCCTCCTGGGAATTGCGGGGGAGCCCAACTGACTTCCACGGTGTCGGGACTTGAGCTCTCAATGTTTCTAATAGAAGGAGCAGTTTCTGGAACTAGAAGAGGTAACGGTGACATGGTGAGCAGGAAAATTACAGGCAAAAATGTAAATAGGATAGGAAAAAAGTTTTGTTTCTTGAAGTGTAAATTAAATATTTTTAATAATATTCAAAATAAGTGATAGAAGGTCATAAGATATCTATGAGCTGCAACTCTTGATCCCTGAATGACACCAGTTAGCTACTTTCCTAAGGGACTCTTCCAAGCCTTGTTTTTCTTGCGTCTACTTTATGAAATAAATGTAAATGTGGAGGTATGCAAATAAGAGAAATGTTCCAGAAAAATATTATCAAGAATCTTCAGAGATCTGAATGAATTCAAACTGTAGGGTGGAGCCGGGTGAGGAAGGAGAAAAGAAGCTATAATAAAACAGGAGTCAATGATTAACACGAGTTCAAAGAAGTAAATCCTGGGCCTCTTCACTTGGGAGAGCGCTATAGCCTGACTAGTTCCAGCTGAAGACAGGGGTTCAGATAAGCAGGAATTAGAACAGTGTGCTTCCCTCTTGCTGGGACGAGCTCTGCTGGCCTGGGCTGCGTGTTCCTCGCACCAGCTCCGAGGGGCCCTTGGGATCCAAGCTGACTGTGTTTTAGCAGGACCCTCTCCCTTAGGAAGGATTAAAGGAACACACGTGAATTAATTAAGCATCCACTCACAGACTTTAAAGGCTATCTAAGTAGCAAAGAGCAGAAAGAAAAACAAATGATCTAACAACCTATTTGCCATTCATGCCTCCACCTATGTCTCATACCTCCCACCTCCGAAACCACACTCTATTCTTTCCTCTTCCCAGAGAAAGAAATACTCTAATGTCACTTTGTTCTTGTGTAGACTTCGCTCCCTCTGAACACTTTTGGCAAATACTCTGCATCACTCCTGACGAATGAGAGTTGGTAGAAGTAAGGCAGTTCAGTCTTCACAGTGGATGAGTTTTTAAAGGGCCTGTTAATCGATCTCTCAGCCTTTCTCTGGTACAATTCCTCCTCAACTCTCAGACTGATCTTTGAAAAACACAAACCTCACTGTGACAACGCCTCCGCTCCATGCCCTCAGTCACCTTGCTAAACAGAGGGGTACAAATCATCTTTCACTGATCAGAATGAGGATATCAAAAAACCTAATTCATTAGGGTCGATGCTCAGACATGATCTGCTCCACTCTGAGCGAGTTGGATGCCACCTACATGGTGAGCTGTGATTATTGTTTCATTCTCTCCCACAAAAATCCTCCCTGAAAGGCTGGTCAGGTTGGGCAAGATAATCCCTGCCTAATAACCATTCCACTTGGTTAAGAAATTGCTTCATCGGGGCACCATCTAAAATCATACATTTCCCATCATGAGAAGAAGAGGGCCATGAAGCATGGAACATAAAACAAAGACTTAGACATTTCGATGTGGCTAGAAAAGTGAGAAAGAATTGAAGAATAAGGTGCCATCCAAAAGGATACCCAGTGTAGGTCTGGAATACCAGGAGGGCATGAGAGCTTACGAATGCAGAAGAAAGGCCCAGAAATGGAAAGCAACATTTGCCTTCTTCATTATTTTGTTTTGACCAGCCTTGTGCCCTGGGTCATGTTCTCTCTCCAGCATCAGAAAATGCTCTAGCGCTGTTAAAAACTGCATGAGACATTAGTTTGAACAAAGAAAGATCCATGTATCCTACTCTGACCTGGAAGATTTCAAATACTGTCGTCGGCCAGTGTCTGACCTGAGGGTCTGAGGAGGGTCAGGGAATAATCAGCAGAGGTGGCCACACACAGCCTAAAATCTGATCAGCAATAAGAGGGCACTCATCGGGGAAGGGGAAAAATTCCTCCACCAGCTTCATCAGCTGTCTAGCTATACTTATGGGTATGGCCTAGTTCAGTGTGAGGCTCTTTGCACACGGCCAAGTCTCCAGAGCTAGGGCGAGGGACATCAAACCTCTGGTCTGGGGTAAGTCCTCCCAGGTCCATTCAGATAACCCTGAGAGTAAAGTGACCAGACAGCTCCCCTTCAGTGTCTATCCCAGGCATTCCCTCCCACAAAATGCTCTAAGCTTGAATCCTTTTCCTGGTATTGAAGTTACATCTTCAAAAGAAGAAATCAGAAAATGCTCCAATATGGGTGCTACTTTTTAAAAATTATGTCTGTTAAAATGTTGAAGTATTATCATAACCTCCATGCTGGTCACACTATGTCTGTGCTTCCAAATCTCTCTCATTTTCTCAGTTCATTCTATGCGTAGTTAACAAAAAAATTTTTTAAGAAGCATGTGAAGCAATTACTTCTCTGCTTTAAAACCATCGTTAACTCCTAGCTGCTTTCTGAGGCTTATACTACCTTATTTAATACCTGATGTCCTTCACCCCACGCCCCATTTCCAAATCCCTAACAGACAGACCCTGTTCAAAATGTTCCTCTTACCCCGGTGCCTGGATGGCACAGTTAAGTATCTGACTTCTGATTTTGGCTCAGGTCATGATCTCATGGTTTGTGAGTAGGAGCCCCGCATCAAGCCCCACACGGAGCCCCACGAGGAGACCCGCACAGACCCTGCAAAGAGCTCTGGGCTGACAGCATGGAGCCTGCTTGAGATTCTCTCTCCCTGTCTCTCTGCCCCTCCCCTGCTCTCTCTCAAAAATAAATACACTAAAAAAAAAAAAATGTTCCTCTTATCATAGTACACAGCACCTTCCCAATTACAATATTCTTTCCTTATTTGTTATATTAACTCCTTAGAATATGTCTCCTCCTCCAAAAGGTGAGGGCATAAGAGCAGGGAGTTCTGTATTGATCACAGAGGTGTGGGGAGCACCTAGAATGCTACTTGGCGTATAGTTAGATACTCAATTACTGAACAGATCAATTGATAAGTGAATCATTTATTTCATTATTTAAAGTAAAAAGAAACGAAACTAAAACTTTGACATCATCTCCTTACTCCGTAAGCAACATGCGCGCACCCTACCTCCGTAAGGATGAGTCCTGTAACTGGGACTTGGAGGAGAGTACAGCTGTAGCTGGGCTGTGAAGATCCAGACCACTCGAAAAATATACTCAGTGAAGGGATGCAGGGGCTCCACCACATAGGAGAGCTGGGACACAGCCTACATCGGTGAGAGAAGAACTGTCGGCATGTACAGAATCACCCCCACACAGTGCGACTCAAGAGCACACATTAGTTTGTAAAAGATGCATGACTTCAGCTGTGAGGATGACCCAGGGCCTGCCAGACCAGAAGACAGAGGCCAGGAGCTAAGAGCTGAGCCACCCAGATGTCGGCCTGCATAATTCACACCAAAAGTCTCTCCTTCAAAATCGCAAAATTATGGATTCAGCTATCTGCCATTTACCTCAAAGCTTTAGTTTAACATTTCTGTGTTAATATACTCAGTGTCTCGGGACTATTCTCTGAACTTGCTCGTGCTTTCCTAAAAGGGACAGTCCTAGATGACCTTTTTGCCCTCTATCCTAGTTCGAATCACTGTAGGTGGGATGGGCAGATAATAACCAATGATATGAGTAGTTGATTATGTGATGCTGTACTGAAGGAACAAAATATGTGTCTAATAATCTGTTTTCCTCAAAAACAAAAGATTTAGCATCAACGTGTTAGAGTAGCGAGATTAAAGTTCATCTAATCCAACCACTCATCTTATACTTGAATCTTCTCTAAAATGTCTTTGTGCCTAGAATATATTTAGTAATTTGGCACTTTAAATAATTTGGGAAAAAAATCTGTGTGTATGTATATACACAACTTTTCATACCTCAGTAAAAGTCCAGCTTCCCGGAAGCTGTGCATATTTCCACTGAACGATATATTTTACTCCAGAGATGTTAGAAGATTTCCATCGTAATGTCACACCATGGCTTCCAATGGAAGAAGCAAAGGGTGCTGTGGGGCGGTCTGCATTTTCTGGGGAGAAAAGAAGATTTCATTCATCATGCACCTCTGTCTCTCAAATCAGGAGAAAGAGCCGTCCGTGGTAGCATCGTGGTGAGTATCCCTGCCCGTCAAACAGGAGAAAGGGTGTCTGTTTCATCTAGTGCTCTCAGGACTCTCTTGTGACAACTACATCTCACCACAAAACTCACCTGAGTAATAAAAGATGCATATATTCAATTGGTTAATATTTTGAAAATCAGCTAATCAGTCTGGCATCTTGTCTTTCCCATAGACCTCATTCATGTCTTTTTTTTTTTTTTTTTTTTTTTACAGAAGAGCAACATGAAGTGTTCTGAGAATGTCCAGTTTTCTCTTACTATACTACTTCCTTCCAGGTGCCAGGACTATGATATATAACAGAACAATCCATGTCCCAGAACGTATACCCCTATTTACATTACAATTCTGTTGTTATTGCTCATCTGGTCAATAAGTTATTTTTATTTTTTTAATTAATTTATTTTTGAGTGAGAGAGAGGGAGAGGTAGTGGGAGAGAGAGAGAGAGAGAGCGCGCATTAATGCGGGAGAGAGAGAAAAAGGGAGACACAGAATCCCAAGGAGGCTCCAGGCTCTAAGCTGTCAGCACAGAGCCCAACATGAGGCTCAAACTCACAAACTGTGAGATCATGACCTGAGTCAAAGTCAGATGCTTAACCGACTGAGCCACCCAGGTGTCCCAATAAATTATTTTTATGTGTACAAGTAGTTGTATGGCAAAGGATTCTATATTCAGTTGTTCTATGTTGTAAAATATCTCGTGTCTTACAACTGGCAACACACATTTGTTGGTGCTACTTTCAGGCACTGTACAAGGGGCTAGAATTTGGAATGGTATGTTCCACTGGGATGAAGTTATTTTACCTTATTTTTTTCTATTTTCCAAAAATGTGACTGATTTAATGCTTCAGCTTGCTTCCCTTCCCCCAATTATTAATTGTATGGAATACACAGGACATAAACTTTACTATTTTAACCATGTTTAAGTGTGTTCAATGGTATTAAGTACATTTACATTGTTGTGCAACCATACCCACCATCCATCTCCAGAACTCTTTTCATTATGCAAAACTGAAACTCTACCCATTGAATATGGACTTCCCATTCTTTACCCCCACCCCCACCCCAGCCTCTGGCAAACATCATTCTACTTTCCGTCTCCATGATTTTGAATACTCTAATTCCTCCTATAAGTGTCATCAAATAGTATTTGTCTTTTTGTGACTGGCTGATCTCACTTAACATAATGTTCTTAAGAGTCATCCAGGTTGGAGTATATGTCAATTTCCTTCATTTTAAAGCTGAATAACATCCCATTGTATGTATATATCAAATTTTGCTTACCCGTTCATCTGTCATGGACACCTGGATTGTTTTCATGTTTTAACTATTGTGAATTCAGTAAGAAGTGGATAGCATCAGTGTATAAATATCACTCCATGACTCCTCTCTATTTTGAGTATATACCCACCAGTGGAATTGTTGGATTATATGGTAAATCTGGCTAATTTTTTTGGAAACCATCATGCTGTTTAGCACAGAGGCTATGCCATTTTACATTCCCACCAACAATGCACAAATGTTCCAACTGCTCATATCCTCATTAACACTTTTATTTTTCTGGATTTTTTTTAAGAGTAACCATTCTAATGAGTGTGAGATTGTATTTTGTTGTAGTTTTAACTTACATTTCCCTAATTATTTAGTGATGTTGAGTATCATTTTCTGTGCATATCAATCGTTTGTATATATTCTTTGGAGAAATATCCATTCAAGTCCTCTGCCAATTTTTGAATTGGATTTTTTGGTTTGTTTTGGTTGTTAAATGTATAGAGTCTCAATATATTCTGGATATTAATCCCTTATCAGATTTATGATTTGCAAATATTTTCTTCCATTATGTTGTTGCCTTTTTGCTCTATTGACAGTGTCTGTTGATGCATATTTTTAAATTTTTCATGAAGTCCAATTTGTCTATTTTTTCTTTTGTTTTCATTGCTTTGTGTCATATCCAAGAAGTCATTGCAAATCCAATGCTGTAAAACTTTTGCTCTATTTTTAATTCTAAGAGTGGTATGGTTTTAGGTCTTACATTTAGGTCATGAATCCATTTTGAATTAATTGTTTCATAGGATATTATGTAAGGGTCCAACTTCATTCTTTTGCATGTGAATATCCAGTTTTCCAACACCATTTCTTGAAAAGATTGCCTTTTCTCCATTGAATAGTCCAGGCCCCCCTGCCCAAAATCATTTAACTATCTACACAGGATTTATTTATTTCTCTTTATTCTAATTCATTGGTTTACGTGTCTTTTTTTGCCAATGTCACACCATTTTTATTAGCTTACTACTATAATACATTTGAAATCAGAAAGTAAGGGTCATCCAGCTTTGTTCTTTGCAGGGGCTGGGGTCCCTTCAGATTCCATGTGAATTTTAGAATGTGTCCTTCTATTTCTACAAAAGATACTGAGATTTTGACAGGGATTACATTAGATCCATAGGTTGCTTTGTGTTAGCATTGACATCCTGAATATATTGTCTTTCAACCCATGACTATGGGATGTCATTTATGTCGTCCTTGTTTAAGAAATGTCTTATAGTTTTATTTTGCAAGTCTTTGACCTCCTTGGTTAAGTTAGTTCCTAAGTATTTTAAGCTTACAAATGCTATTATAAATAGAATTGCTTTCTTAATTTCCTTTTCAGATTGTTCATTATTAGAGAAAAGAAATGCAACTGATTTTCATGTGTTGACTTTGTACAAATTTATTAGTTCTAAGAGGTTTTTGTGCAATCTTTAGCACTCTCTGCATATAAGATCATATTATCTGCAAACAGGGATAATCTTCCTTCTTCATTTCAAATTTGGATAGCTTATTTCTTTTCCCTGCCTCATTGCTCTGGTTAGGACTTCCTATATTATGTTGAATAGAAGTGTCAAAAGCAGGAATCCTTGCCTTATTCCTGACCTTAAAGAGTACATTTTCTTTCATTAAAAAAATAATCACTATTCTGGTTGGGAGAATATAAGTTTTTGTAAGAAACTTAAAATGGGTAAATACAAACATCCACGACCTCACTCTTTCTGGTTAAAAGCTGACACCATTCTGATCATTACCGATACTGAATCTGGATGAATGGAAGTCCATACTACCACAATATCCCGTGACACAGAAAAAAAAAAGCCACTGTCATCTGAGATTCTAGCCCACAGAAAGGCTTAGCACAACATTTCTCTGCTGATTCTTTTATTTATGGTTCATTGTTAGCTGTTGTACCTATACAAGCAAAGCACAGCTCCATTTTCCCCCCATTTTATGGTATGAGACACTTAATCGTGGGGACTGGAATATGCAGTGGAAAACCTTTACAAAAAATAAAGGAAACCTCATTCAAAGTGCCATCAAGAGCCCTGAGCGGGGGGGCTCTCACACAGCACATATCTTGCAGCCTGCATAACCAGCAGAGATAAGTGAATAAGAATTATCTTGACAAGGAGGACATTTTTCACGTGGGAATTTCAGTTTGTTTTTTTTTAAGAAAATGTAAGAAGATCCCTCAGAGATCCAGCAACAATGCACTAAGCACTGCACACAGCCAAAGAGAAACCGCCACAACCTTAAACTTTTGTTCTTCTCAGGTGAGCTTTTGTTCAAAACAACCCTTCCCAATGCCCCCCTTCCCTCTATAAAAGCTGACCTTCCCTTTGTTCTCTGGATTTGCCTAGGGTTTCCCATAGTTTGCTTGTCCCAAATTGCAATTCCTTTGCTATTCCTGAATAAACTCATATTGTTAGTGAAATAAGTGGCTATTTTATTTTTAAGGTTGACCCGTGAAAGAAAAGTCTAGTGTGGAGTCAGCGGTGTAAAGAGGGAGATCCAAAAGGATCGGAAAGAATGTAAGTTGAGAACCAGAGTTATAGAAGGAAATGCAAGTAAGTGTAAACTCCATAGCTAAATGTAGAGATGTTTCAAAGCCGTGGCAATGTGCATAGAGAATCGGAGGTCAAGGAGGTGTGTCCTAAGATGTCGGGACAAGAATCCACTAAGTGAGAATGAGGAGTGGAGCTGAGCTGTACACGACTCTCCGGACACAGCCGTGCGGGTAAGAAGGCTCTGAAATCAGACAGTGGCTTAAAATCAAGTTACTCCCGCTCTGGTTCATTCAAATTTATCCCTTTCTATGCAGCTCTAAGCAAATACATATACTTTGTGCTCCTTTTTTGCATTCGTAAAATGGGGATAATAATAGTATTTATACCTCTGAGCTCAAAAAGAGCTAATATCTACAAATTACTTTTAACAGTGCCTGACTCATAAATGCCTAACAAATATTAGCTCTTTTTATTTCAGTATTGCTATTTCCACCATGTGGAAAAGAGACATGGAGGGTGTCTACAACAGAATAGTACAGCAGACTCAGAGATGGTGGATGAGGTACCAGATGTGTTAGAGGCAAACAGGGTCTTAGGTGTACGGGCAAAAACACTCACTGTAACAAACTGAAGATACGGTCTGTAAGTACAACTGCTTTTATTTAGACTTGGTACATCTCATATGTTCATGGTATATAGCCATTGATCCATAGCCAATTGGAAATATTAAATACAGCACTGATCACACTTGTGTTATAACAATATATAATTAACTTGTTGGTATAATTCTGGAGTGTAAGAATGGAATGTAAATCAAAGTTTTCCAAACTTTCTCAGTTCTGGCATCTTTAGTTTCTCAGTAATTTTTCCATAACTTCCTGAACCAAAAGATTTCTCAAACAGCTCCATGTATTAAGTATAACTTAAGTATGTATGCCCTTTCAAGTTAGCAGCTGTTTGAAAAAAATAATGCACATAAATAGAAAGACAATATATGTATTTAATCCTTAAATAAAGAGAACTGCACACTGGGGCACCTGGATGGCTCGGTTGGTTGAGCATCCAACTCTGTTTCCACTCAGGTCATGATCTTGCAGTGCAGGGGTTCAAGCCCCACATCGGGCTCCATGCTGACATTGTGGCACCTGCTTGAGATTCTCTCTCTCTCTCCCTCTCTCTCTCTTTCTCCCCTTCCCCTGCTTGTGCTCTCTCTTTCAAAATGAATAAATAAATTTTTTACAAAATTAATTGCACACTAATGGAATCTGTGTGCTTATTAGGCTTGGCACAGTTTCTCCAATATTACAGTCGAGTTGGGCTCCACCATCCTCATTTCCTCTTCCAAGTTGAGTTTCTTACGCTTTTATCCCAGAAATCACGCACAAAAACTCACGGTTGCAAAGATATGATATAGAAAGGAATGTAGTGCATTTAATTGTTTATACCATGAACTGCCTCCAACTAGTAGTTCCAATGATGTCCAGAAGATTATGAGGTGTGTGTGATACATTGGGGGGAGGGGCGAGGGAAAGTGCAGGGGGGGGGTGGTTCTTTGGTGCATAGTTTGGAGACCATAGAATATAAATTTTATCCATAGCTAATCCCCACTACACAGAAGGAAAAGAATGTAATACCACTTATTTCTCCACAGAAATGTCAAGGGGGTTCTTTTGTGGGATACCATTGGGCAGAAGTAAATCCGGATAGCAAGGCAAGACCCTCCTTCCAGTTTCCAGCAGTCACTGAGAGCAAGGAGCAAGCCATGTAAACAAAGAGTACAACTTACAGAAGAATCCATCGTTTCCCCATCTGGAGGGAACTGTCCACTTCTTAGTGAGAGGAAAACCCTGAATATTCTGGAAAAGAAAGCTACTAATGTCCAGGCTGTGACTTACCAGAGTTGGTTCTTCAGAAACCACCAGAGAATTAACACACTAGGGCAAAGTCACTTAGACACACCCAACCTGCTCTGAAATCAGACAAAGGGAGCTGGAGACTGTAGAGCCAAGTCCCTCACTTACTCAGAATCTAAAAGCGAGAAGCATAGCTTCCAGACATTCAGCAAACTTCCAGGGCCTTGTAGGGAGCCGTGCAGATAGCAGATTCTCTATTGACTAGGTGTTAGCTGAAGAGTTAACTGCATATTAAATAAAATATTCTTATGCTTTTCATTCATTTGATCAGTGGTATTTCCTGACCTCAAGTCTAGTTAGGATTCATAGTTGTCTGTTTCATTAAGATAGAAATGAGTTTACCTACTGAAGTGAGGACAAAACCTCCAATTCTAAACCTCAGTCATGTGCTGTTAACCCTATTTTTCTCTAAAAGAAGAGTTTTGCTGAGTTTCTATCACAATGGCTTCCACATTTGAAATTATTGAATTGTTTCTATATATATGTATATATTTTTGATCATCCTGAGATGGACAAGTCTAAATAATAAAAAAAAGTCTTTTAATGTTTCTTTATTTTTTTGAGAGAGAGAGAAAGCACGAATGGGGGAGGGGCAGAAAGAGGGAGACAGAGGATCTGAAGCAGGCTCCATGCTGAGTGCAGAGCCTGATGTGATGTAGGCTTGAACTCATGACCTGAGCTGAAATCAAGAGTGGCTGCTTAAGCAACTGAGCTATCCAGGCACCCTAGAAGCCTAAAAATTTTAGAAGGTGGCTCATTCTCCTTACATAAGCACAGTCCCTAGAGTGGGGTTGATTATTTTCAATAAAGTTGCACGTGTCTGCTTACCCAGCACTTCCTCTTCATATGCAGCTTCAGCGCTGCTGCAGCCGACCTCACAGGATTCTTGCTGTGGGAGACACGGAGCACACCAGTCAGGGCAGCCGAGGTACTGGTTTTGCTGATATATTTCAACTAAATTGTGAAATCGAAAGCTTGGTGTATAAGTATACCTGTATATCTATTATTTCAACTGCAGTAACCTTTCAAACTTTTTTGACCATGTCCCAAATTCCAAAACACATTTTAATAAAACAACACAGCACATACATACATGTTGGGGGGGGGGCAGTGAATCTTGAAACAGTACTTATTTTTTTTTCCTTTTTTAACAGTTTAATTAAGAAATATTTCTTATGCCATAAAATTCAGCCATTTAAAGCAGAGTGGGTTTTTAGTATATTCGCAGAATCAGGTAACCCTCACTACAATCTAATTTTAGAACTTTATCCCATTAAGAAACCCCATCCCTGTAATGCCCTCATATATGTTCTATTCTCTTCTATTCTACTCTTTCATTTTTTGCTGTGACTCTTATTTATCAAATTGATTTCATGACCCTCACAGTGGGAATAAAACTCTAAGCCCAGCAATGCAATTATATGTTTTCCATATTGCTCAAAAGTAATGAGTTAATCACTTTAAACTTTAGCTTAAAATGATGCCTACTTATTTTATATACTCATGCTTTCCATGGAAATTAAAAACTGACTACATTTCTTAAAAACTTGAACATTTTAATGAGTATCTTAATACCAATGTTAAAGACACTTTTCCAAAGAAGACATCCAGGGGGCTAACAGACACGTGAGAAGATGCTCAACATCACTGATCATCAGTGAAATACAAATCAAAATCACCTGACAGAATGGCTAAAATTAACAACCCAGGAAACAATAGAGGCTGGCAAGGATGTGGAGAAAGAAGAACCCTTTTGCACAGTTGGTGGGAATGCAAACTGTATGAAGAACAGTATGGAGGTTCCTCAAAAAATTAAAAATAGAGCTACCCTATGACTCAGCAATGGCACTATTAGGTATTTATCCAAAGGATACAGGAGTGCTGATTTGAAGGGGCACATGACGCAATGTTCATAGCAGTGCTATTATGGAAAGAGCCCAAACATCCATCAAGTGATGAATGAATAAAGATGTGGTATACATATATATACACTGGAATATAACAATCAAAAAAATAGAATTATTATGCTAAGTGAAAAAAGTCAGAAAAGACAAATATCAAATGATTTCACTCATATGTGGAATTTAAGAAACAAAACAGATGAACATAGGGGAAGAGAAGGAAAAAATAGAATAAAAACAGAGGGAGACAAACCATAAGAGACTCTTAAACACAGAGAACAAACTGAGAGTTGCTGGCAGGGTTGGGTGGGGGGACGGACTAGATGGGTTGATGGGTATCAATGAGGGCACTTGTTATGATGAGCCCTGGGTGTTATATGTAAGTGATGAATCACTAGATTCTACTTCTGAAACCATTACTACACCGTCTGTTAACTTTGATTTAAATTAAATAAATAAATATTAAAAATTATAAAAATCTATTCACCAATTCCATTAACAAGTGTTTTTAGCTGCATGACCCAGGGTTACTCACTGAATAATGTGTATTGCTTTTGGTATCATAGAAAGTATACACCTTATACTCATCTGTTATAATTATTTATTTCCAGAGAATAGATTGGATGAGTACTGGGTGTTTTATGTAGTGATGAATCACTAAATTTACTCCTGAAACAATCATTGCACTATAAATTAACTAACTTGAATTACATTTAAAAATGTAAAATTTTTTAAAAAAACAGTAATGTTAAACTTTAAGGCCTACAAAAACCTAACAATGATTAACATTTTACTTCATTAACTGAAAAGAGTAAACATTTTCATAACTGAGACACAAATCTTGCAATTCTTAATAGATACATTAGCATTCAAGAAAGAAAAAAAGAAAGAGAGAATGAAAAGAAAGGGAGAGAGAGAGAGAGAGAGAGAGAGAGAGAGAGAGAGAGAGAGAGAGAG
>NC_043706.1:101374084-101409827 GCF_006229205.1 Suricata suricatta
AATGCATAAGGCCCGACTGGCCAGGAAGGCTGTCTCATCAGGATGTTGAGAAAGAACCACACAGAGATGACCCTGGAGCAAGACCTAAGTGATTTCAAGGAGCTGGGCTCCCCTAGGTCTTCAGGACAAAAGCTGGGATTTTTCTCAGATGGCAACACAAAGCCATAAAAACGTTTTTAGGAACAATATAATCTAATTTGTGTTTTTAATTATTAGGGATAAGCCATCTCACTGGCTAGCATCATTTTCCAACTTATACTTTGCTAAACTAACACTTCTAAGACTATTTCCTCCAAGGAACATGTGCAGAAATTCCCACTTTCCTAGGTTGAAGCATTAACTGTTGAAGTTTGATTTCCTGAAGGTGTGGGTAGCTGAGTTAAAGTATCTATCCACATACCTATCTCTATATCTATGTCTATGAAGCATATATTGCTATTCACTTATACTTTATTTAAAATATTGGGGCGCCTGGGTGGCTCAGTTGGTTTAGCAGCTGACTTCAGCTCAGATCATCATCTCACGGTTCGTGGGTTCGAGCCCCACGTGTGGCTCTGGGCTGACAGCTCAAGAGTCTGGAACCTGCTTCTGATTCTGTGTCTCCTCTCTCTGCCTCTCCCTCATTCATGCTTTCCTCTCTCTGTCTGTCTCTCAAAAGTAAATAACCATTAAAAAATGTTTAAGAATAAAATAGCAAAATATTAATAGAAAAGAACAGAATAATTATGGAAATTATAACACTGTGAGAAAAGTGTACACTATATAAACTCAGAGAACTGGGCAGTACAACGATTGCCAGTGAGCTACAGTTGTGAGCTGCTTCAGCATTTGTGAGGCTTGAACTCTCTCTGCCTTCCTTGACACAGTCTCCCAGGGATGGTTTTGGGAGAGGGGGACGTAATTTTACTTTAATCACAGAAAGATTCTCAGGCAGTTTTTTTTTTTTTTTAATCTCAATCAGGAAAGACCTTTAATTTTTTTTTTTTTTTACATATGGAGTGAATTTTTCTCTCTGTTTCATCACGTCTTAGCCAACCCTGACCCCTCCATCTTTTCCCAAGGAAAAATCACTTTAGGTGCAGAGTAAGCACAGACTATTGAGAATATGTTCCAGTGTAGTTTTGTTTTGTTTTGTTTTTTATTCTCTAATAAAAAGACATTTTCCTATTTAACTAATGGATGGTAATTTATACTCCTTTCCCAGGCAGAATAAAATAATTCTTTTCTCTGGTTTCAAGGACACTTAAATAGAATACAACATAAATTTTAAACTGAGAAATAATGCATTTTACTCATAAACATCTATTGTCGACCTAAAACTAATTTTGAAGGCCATAGAATCCAAAACAGCATGAAGTCCTGTATTATCATAGCAGGGGAAAAAAATAAAACATAAAATATTTAAAAAGCTGTGCTTAAGGATCCTGTCAAAGGAGTTTGTTGAACGAG
Source organism: Suricata suricatta (assembly GCF_006229205.1). Classification (NCBI taxonomy): domain Eukaryota; kingdom Metazoa; phylum Chordata; class Mammalia; order Carnivora; family Herpestidae; genus Suricata; species Suricata suricatta. The sequence continues at coordinate 101,375,534 of NC_043706.1, forward strand.
GAAGAAAATTGCAACTACCATGTTCTTTTTTAATGATAGTCCTGTATTTAATGATAGACCTGTGATTTATGGGGAAGAAGATTAAATCATCAGAGGTAAGGGTATTCCTAGATGTGCACTTTCCTCTCCCCCACCCTTTCCCCATTAGACTCACAGAATTAGAAACTGTCCAATAAAATTAGAGTAGCGTAGATGTATATATGTGAATGTGTGTATACATACACACATATATATGCACACAGTATATAAAACAGCAAATATTTGTGTCAAATATGGAATCTTTCAGTCATTTCTATACCCAGATTCATAGCACTCTTACATGAACATTTCTGTGCTGTGAGAATTACTAACCCTTTTTCATTGTTTTTTATATAATTTTTTTTATTTTTGAGAGAGAGAGAGAGAGAGCAAGCAGGGAAGGGGGAGAGAAAGAGAAAGACAGAGAGGATCTGAAGCAGGTTCTGTGCTGAAAGCAAAGAGCCCAATGAGGGGCTCAAAATTAGGGACCAGATCATGATCTGAGCTGAAGTTGGACACTCAACTGACTGAGCCACCCAAGCTCCTCTCTCTTTATTTTTTAATTAATTTTTTTTTTTTTTAGAGACAGAGTGCAAGCAGGGGAGAGTCAGAAAGAGGGAGAGAGGGAGAATCCAAAATAGACTCCATGCAATTGCTGCTCAGAGTCCAACACAGGGCTCAAACTCATGAAACCGTGAGATCATGACCTGAGCCAAAATCAAGAGTCTGGAGCTTAACCACATAACTGACTGAGCAACCCAGATACCCTGGCTTCATCATTCTTATTTTAATAGCTTTTTAAATATAAGAGATAAAGGCATGGAGTTTGATGACATCTTTGTGATTGCCAACTCACCTCACAAACAGTGGCATAGGTATCATTCTGCAAGAAAAAAAAGAAAAAGAAAACTACTTAACAACCTTAGAGTTATAGATAATTTTAATGACACTTTGCTATATATTTCTTTCAAATTCATTTCTTGACCCACCATTGACAAATAACCAATAAAAAACAATCAAAATAAAAAAGCCCAGAGTTGGGCTTTCCATCCAGGCAGGCCACACTGTATGAATAGCTATACAAGTCATGTTTGCATCGCTGGGGAAATGGTGGAGTCTGATGTCTACTAGAAAACCCGAGGCAAATAAGAGGTAATCTGTGATGGGCCAGGGTAGAGAATGACGAGGTGTTGGCAGATGCCCAGTGGAGACAGAACCTGAAATGAAAACCGCCTATAGCTCTGGCTAGAAAAGGCCAGTAGCTTCCTCTGCCCTGACTGGCTGCTCTGGTGCCCACTCTATTGCCTGGACTGTTGCCCACAACACATGGTACTTCCCATTCACTCCTTGAGCAAGTGCTCTCTGAGCACCTGCTATGTGCCCCCACTGTGTTCTGTGCAGTAGACACAGTGTGAACCAGAAGGAGAGAGACCCACTCTGATGGGCTTATGTGTTAGAGCAAAGGATAGCAAACACATACTAGACAAATAATGATCTTAATTGAAATTTGTAAAAAGTGGTTCCATAGAAAGGTAAGACTGTTTTTAGAATGTGTAATAGTTCCAAAATCCAGAGAGCACCTGCTCCACGTTTTGGTAACTTACATTCTATGGGATACTTAGTTACAAATGTGAGTCGGCCTAAGGAACTCCCATAATAGTGACCTTTGAGGACATATCATACAGGAAAAGCTATGAGCATCATTTGTAAAAATGAATGTCCTTATTTAAATCTCAATGACATAGTTTCACTTATTCTATTATCATCCTATTTTATTGGTGAGAAAACTAAAGTACCAAGAGGATAAGTACCTTACCTAGTTATACACTAAATGGAAAAGCTAGGGTAACTAAATATCAAGTATTTGAGGATGTATTTTCTACATAGAATGGAGTGAACATAGGAACTGTGACTCCTGGATTAGATTGCTGCCATATTCCCTGCAGAGAAACTTTGAGCATGGTCTAGGGCCTTGCTGTCCAAGTGTGACCCAAGGACTACAAGCATCACATCACCTGGGAGCATGTTCCAAGTATAGAATCTCATGTTTTACTTAAGATCTACAGGATCCATTTCTATATTTTAACAAGATCCTCAGATAGTTGTACTTTACAATTTGAGAAGCATAAGACTAGAAAATTTAACAAACACCTGACGTTTTACTAAGAGTCCTTTATGGTTTTGAGCAACTGGGAATTCCTGGGTTCCACGGTTTGCATTAACCTCCCTTGGTCTCCAGTTGCATTAGTAATGTTTATCTCGAATTATGTATCACTATCATATTTTTCCTTTAGAGTCAGGCAAACTAATTGAAAGCCAATGGAAATTCAGATGGGAATCTTCTTAGATGACTTCTCTCTTGAAGGAAATATTGGCATCAACACAAAAACATAATTAATACTTACACACTTCAAAGCACAGTTTTCCTGATCTACAGAGTTCCAAAAATGACATCCTTGGATGCACTACAAGAGATAATAAGAGACTATGGTGACTAAAGAAGTGTGACTTTTTCTTGTCACTTGATAGGGCAACTTAATAACAAAAAGTAATTTAGAAATAGATATCTACCCAGGAATCTGTGGCCTTCAAAGGATCAAGACCGTTGGAATTCTAAGCAGAGCCCTTATATCTACAGGCAGAGCAGGGCTTGGTGTGATTCATTACAGTGGGGTGGGCAGGCCTAGAAGCCGGAGAGCACCCAAACTTCAGGGAGCACACTGTCCACTGGGTGGCTAGCAACAGTGTAGTCCTGGACAGTATGGCATCAAGCATATTGTGGGTCTTTGCCATGTCCTCACACAACAAGCAAAACTCAGGGGCAGCTGGGTGGCTCAGTTGTTTAAGCATCTGACTCTTGATTTTGACTCAGGTGATGATCTCATGGTTCGGGAGTTTAAGCTCCACATCAGGGCTGTCAGTGCAGAGCCTGCTTACAATTCTCTCTCCTTCACTCTCTGCCACTACCCCACTTGTGCGCTCTCTCTCGCTCTCTCTCTCTCTCTCTCTCTCTCTCAAAATAAATAAATAAATAAATGTTAAAATTTAAAAAAAAAAGCAAAACTCAAAACTAGGAACTCAATCAGAAGGCAGCATATCAAAACTTAAATAGGTCAATAGTTTGGGAAGTTGGTTCATGTCAATATTTTGAGTCACTAAAACTTGTTGAATAAATGGATACAGGTGCAGGAAAGCAATAAAGCCTTAAGTGTAATTGTTAGAGGAAACACTGGAGACCATCTAATCCAACCCTCTCAGATAGCACATAATAAAACTAAGTCTCAGAAATATTAAGTATTTGTCCAAAGCCACACAGCAATGTAGAGTCAAAATCACAGAGTTGGATTAATCCTGTGTTCTTTCCTCTTCAACACACTGTGTCTGAGTTCATTTTTTGAATATTCTGTAATTCAGATTTCTCACTATTTTCAATGGAGTTTCCTCCATCAAGGAAAAATAAACAAGACTTTTCTTAGGGATTATTTTTATTTTAATAAAACCTGACCATTGTCCCATTTTTATCAATGCAAACACCATAAACTTCCTAACAATGGAAGCGATTACTCACCGGTTCACTCAGATTATACGGTGTGCCAATTTCAAGTTGCCGGCCCTGGAGTGAAGAAGGAGATAATAAATACCAGCTATCAATGTAGTGATCAGTACAAATACCACACCTTTTTTCTAAAAAACTTCCTGAAATAGGGTTGCCTCCTCCATGCTTTCTAGTAGAAAGTACAATGTTTGAAAGCCATTAAATCAGTCATGGAATCAGGTAAAATGCCAGTGCAAATTATAAGATGGAATGCCTGAGAATTCTGTAGATAAAGGTGGGAGTGAAGGTGCGACCATAAGGAGGAGTTCAGGGCAATGGATAGATTCTGACATTAAATGAGCCTGTGACTTTAGTTGATTCATCAAGTCAAAGGACTCCTAAGTTAAAGATGAATTGTGTTCAGATTATTTAAAGCAGTCTTACTAAGCATAGGGAAGAAATACAAATTCAGAATTTTACATATAGCGAAATATCAGCTTACTCCTTTTTTTCTTATATTTTCACAAATTTTAAGAACTTTTTATGCTGGGGTAAAATAAAAGAAATAGGAACTAAGAGAGAAAAATCTATAAATTGTTCATCCTTTCCCTGGTCATCACGTGAGTAGAGTCCTTAGTAAATAGAAAGGCTTACAAAGGAAGGCAATATTAGGCCTATGATAATCAGATATGTGCCTGAATAGTATTCTTTGGATGTTATCTAATTGTCAATCTGCCTAACTGACTGATTTGGAAGTATGAGCAGAGAATAACTAAGTGAGTGCTCCCAGTACCACTATATTACTTAGAACCTCCCCTGAAAAGTTGATAGATTTGCACCATTGAATTGAAAAGACAATTAATCCAGCAAGGAGCATGCCATCTATCCTTGGCTGCCCCAGCCCTACAAGCAAGATACTTTCCAGGAGATGATAGAAAATCCAAAGGGGCTGTGTATGCGGTTTAAGCATCTCTCGTGGCTTTCTGAATAGCCCACAATTTTCAGAGGAAAGAGAAGATCTGTTTGTCACTAAGTTCACTGAGCACTCTCTCCCCTTCCATGTGAGCACCATTCATTTTGCTCTTCACTCTGCTTAGTACCTGTAACAGTCCAGAGTGATAAGAGATGTTGAATAAATACATATGGAAGGAACAAACCCCTAAATTCAAGATGGCCTATTCCACAGGAATGCTCCAGAAGTCCTGTCTCTTGGAAGTCTCACCTAGTGACCTAGCATTGTGGGAGTTTACTTGAGAAGAAATCAGACCCAGGAACCAAAGAACAAGTGCTGCCCTTTCCACTCTCATTTGATGTGTAAATGAAGATTCCTCTAACTTCTGTTCCCTGACCCCTTGTGTTTTGTTTTTACATAATAAGTACTTAGAGAGTAAGAACTGTATCTTTTAGATTAATTTTGCAAATGTGTGCACAATAGTACTTTGTTTCCATGGTTTTGTTCAAAATGAAGCTTTTGATTATCCTTTATATGATTGAACCATAATCATATAAAATCAAATGTAAGAGTCAATTTGCAATTGAATATTTTCATATACCTTCAAAAATCTATTAGCTCATAAGAACAACAGGGTGGATGCTGGGTAGTTTCTCCATTCCATTTTATCTTTTTTAAAAGGTTTTATTTTTAAGCAATCTCTACACCCAACATGGGGCTTGAATTCACAACCTCTAGGTCAAGAGTCCCACGTTCCTCTGACTGAGCCAGCCAGGCACCTCTCCGTTCCATTTTAAACAATAGGCTAACAGAGATGTTTCTTGGTGACCTCAAAGTCACACTATAACAGTACTGAGTCAAGATTAAATTTAACAGGCTGAATGGAGAGCCCATCAAGTGGTCTTGAGCAAGGTAGCCTCATGAGTCAGGTCTATAGGGTTCTGATGAAGCAGATTTTGTCAACACTCTTCCCTAATCTAATGGGATTCTCTATCCCCCTCCTCATCATCATCATTATAACCACCATTCAGTGAGTGGTTCCTATGTTCCAGGCACTCTACAAGGTGTTTTACACTAAATCTCATTCAGCATCTCAACAGCCCTATTAGGTAAGCATTATTATTAACTCCATTGTACAACTGAGACACAGGGAGGTTTATCAAATTGCCCAAGAGTTAAGATTTAGAGATTTGAGAGTTGTCTCCAGTGACTGTGCTCTTAGCCAAATCACAACACCTTTTGTAATCTTCACCAAATTCACATTCCTCACTTCACAGTTAGGATCCTCAGCAGTTTACTCTAGCTCCACCAATTCCAATGATCTGCTTAAAACACGCAATCCCAGTCCTGGATCTCAAATCTCCTTAACCCATACCTACTGCTTGGCACAACCTTGTCTCTCCAGCCCACCTCAGTCGGAAGTAATTTCATTTCCATACTTTCGACCCTGATAAATGAAAACAGAGCAGAATAGTCTGAATTTTAGTCCCCTATATGACACTTGCTTGTGATGTGATATTTTCCAAGTTACCTGTGCTTTAAACTTAGAGACATAAGTAAGATAATATTTAGTCCACAAAACTCTGTGAGGACTCAAATAATAATGTATTTATTATAATAGTACAGTACCAGGACTTTGGAAATCTAGTGGTAATATTACATGAAAACATGCCGTAAACAGCTTTTTGCAGCTGTATCTCAGATACATTTCTTGATGTGGACGTGTCCATGAGAGTGCTGGCTTATCCCAACTTTGCCGCTATTAATGTTCTTATCTTTGCCAACATAATGAAAGAAAAGTTGACCATTTTGCAATTCTGTAGTTGCTGTGAGGTTGAACATCTATTGCATGCGTGGTGGCCATTTCTGTTTCTTCTTTTCTAAAGTAGGTCTTCATGTTCTAAACTTCTTTTAAATACTTTTAAATATATTAAAGTTGGTAAAATTCTTATTCTCATATTTGATACTTTTTCTATTTTTTGGCCTTGTTTTATTGCATTCTGCTTATTGTCATGTAGCTTAAGTTTCTAAGTCATCGAATTATTAATGATTTCTCCTACGGATTCCATATTTTTGAATCAGCCTTCCTAAGGCATTCCCACTTCAAGATTGTAGAAATATTCTTCCATAATTGATGCAAATATTTCTATAGGATAAAGTCTTGTTTTGTTTTCTTTTTGTCATTTATATATATTTAAACCACAGTATTTTTGTAAAGCACACTATTTTTTAATACCTCCTGAAATCTATTTTGAAACTTCCAGTATTGGAAGGAGTTAGATTTTTTTTTTAATTGTTTAAACCTAAGACTATACTTTCAGGGATCATTTCTATAGTTTGTTAAATTGTTTAAACCTTTTTAAAAAGACTTTATTTTCTTAGAGTAGTTTTAGATTTACAGCATAATTGAGATTGAGGTATGGAGATTTCCTAAATACCTTCTGCTCCCACACATGCATAGTCTCCCCCATTATCAACATTACTGACCAGAATAATGCACTTTTTACTAAGAGTAAATCTACATGGACACAATATAATCACCCCAAGTCCGTAGTGTGCCTTAGAGCTCACTTGTGGAGTTGTATATTCTGTGGGTTTGGACAAATATGTAGTGACGTATATCCATCACTGTATCACACAGAGTATTTTCACTGTTCCAACAATCCTCAGTGCTCTAGTCATCTCTCCCACCACATACAAACTCATTCCTGGCAAACACTGATCTTTTCATTGCTTCCATAGTTTTGCCTTTTCCAAAATGTAATGTGGTTGGAATCATACAATAAGTAAGTAGTCTTTTCAGATTAGCTTCTTTCACTTAGTATATGCCTTGAAGTTTACTCTGTGTCTTTTCATGGCCTGATAGCTCATTTCTTTTTAGCTCTGAATAATATTTCATTGTCTGGATGTGCCACAATTTATGTATCCATTCATCCACTGAAGGAAAGTATTATTTTTTGTTCTAAAGAAATAGCTCTGCTTTGGTCTGAATTGCCATCTTTATCAGATTTCCCTCTCCTTTATGTGCCTGGTTTAATTTCTAGACTGTATTCTGTTGTACTGGCCTAGCCATTCCTACGCCAATGCAAACGGTGTTGATTTCTGGATATTTTATGGAATGTTTGGATTCTGGTTTTGTTCTATTATCTTGTTATAAAGTTATATATTGATCTACAAGAAAGGTATTGATATTTGTGCTTTTTTAAACAGGGTAAACTTCTGAACTCTATTGTTTCTAACGGTCTTTTATCAAATTGAATTGGTGCTTCTAGGAGCATTTCTCAACACCAGTTCTTCAGTTGCTGGGACTTGTTAATAAAAAGAAAAGATTTTGTTGCCAAAACAAATCCGAAAATTATGATTAAATGAACCCACTAACATGTTGTTATGGCCTGTGAATCTACAAAAAGCTGGCAAAAAGTATTCCCATAAGTTATTTGACCAGGAATCTCTTTTGTCTCTCTTTCATAAAGGATCTCACTATACTAGTGTTCTGAAGAACATTACTTATTTTTTGTTCTCTGCACCACAGACACATATAACTCAAAAATATCAAGTCAGTTAATATATTCAACTAGCACATACAGATCCCTCAATTGATGTAAAATACTCATAGTTACCCATAGAACTATGATTTGTGCATTTGTGGATAGCAATTCTAGCATTCCTGTGGACAAGACTTCGTGTTTCTTTTTAAAAAGCAAAGATGCCTCCTTATCAAGGACCACCGTGAAATCAAAGATTACCTTCACAGCAAATGTTCGGCTAAAAGAATGGAGCATCAAAAATCCCAACAGTATAATAAACTCGAACACTTTCCCTGTCTTTTCCCCTGATCCATGGCTATATATTCACTGTTCATTCACCTAGGTTTGGTCGCTCTGGGCTTGACGTGGGAGGCCCAGATGGAGAACCTTTCTTACAGTCACCAGTGAAATTGGCAGACCATGTCTCTGCGGCCACGACCACATCAGCTGTGCCTTGTCCGTAGGTGGTGAACGGAAGGCAGTGCACCAGGGAACAAACTGCCCACTCGGACTGCCTGAGACCAAGGAACCCACACAAAGACGAGAGAAAACTAAAGTTAACTAAAAGAGTAAACAAAAGAAAATAAAATAAATAAACTAGAGACTACAATAATGGGAACAACCAACATCAATTTTGATAGTGTGGGGAAATTTACAAATGATGGTGGTAGCTTTATCGAATGAAAATAGTCTAAATATATTGAAGATCTTGTTCCCATAAAAACTTCAGGGTATAGGAAAAACTTAAAATGTAATGTTAAATGAAAAAGGTGAGTACCCAGCTGTATGTAAAATTACATACATATTAGAAGAAAGAATACTTTTTTCTTTATTCTCTATTTCTTATTCTTCCATTTTTAAGTTTAGGTGAAAACTGTAAAAACCTGAGGCATACAATTCTACACGAATGGCAATGAAATCTTCAACAATGAATTATATAAAATACCAAACTTCTCAAAAAGTGCTACTATCCATAGTAAGCTTAGGTAGTGTTTTAAAGTAGTTTAAATTAAGCCAGAAGAGTGTAACAGGAATAAATATCTTTTGCATCTGCCTCAGACTCCTATCTCCAATACTTTAACATGACAATGAGTGCTGTATTTGGTACTTTAACTATTCTAAAATGTAGAAATATAAATAGTATAACCTGTAAGCTATCTTGCTATTTTCTTTGTCTTTAGATAAGAAGAGTGCATCATCTTATCTAGAATGCATTTAGCTTGACAGTTGATTCAGTGGCGGTTTTAAGCACCACTAAGTCACAATAACTGAAAGATATGTAACAATTTATATAGGAAGGGTGACACCCAGAAATGAGAAGAAAAACATCAATTTTCTAACCAAAAAACTCATTACTGAAAAAATTACAAATGCACAGAGAGAGGTAAAGGAATTTAGAAACGATTCTTGCTTTTCAAATAAAATGTTCTATCCCGCAGCTGTGACTGCTTCCCTGGGCATCCACTCCCTATACCACCGTCCACCCACAATATAAACAGTACCGCAGTCTGCAGCTCGCAGGCATTGCCCTGCGGCCAAACCTATTTCTTGCTTCAAGACAAACAGAAATGGTTTTGCAATAAATGAGTTTAAATTGATACTTTTAAAGCATGCAAAATCTATTGCATTTAAGCCTCTCTAACCCAAGTCATATGCCTCCCACACACACAAATCTATGAACAGATAAAGAACTAAAATAGCTCCCCTACCTTCTGTAGAATCTTTCTTGTCTTGCTACCACTTCTTATGAGAATATTTCTCATAAAGAGAAAATAACTCACTCATTTGTAAGAACCTGAATTTTCCATGTTCCGATTCCTGCAAAGACAAATATCAGACCAGCAGAACTTACCAGGCTGGTTACACATGACTTGAGGCAGCCGTTTAAGACTGTGCACCGCGCCGCAGAAATCCATACGTAGCCAAGAGACACAAACTTGACAAGTCTCAGAACAAGCCAGCAAATGTTCTTCATCGCGTCACCAATGGCGATCTTAGATGACTGTTCTTCTCATTTTCTCCATTTCACTACATCAACTCTTTAAGTTTCAGTTGAAAGAGTAGCTGGTGGAGTTTGGGGGGGGTGATATGTTAGGATATCTTTGCCTTTTAAAATAATATTTAGACCTTTTACTTGAGACCTTTGAATCCTAGACAGCTTGTAACATTCACAAAGCAGCTATTTCATAATTTAGTTTCCTTTTACTCTCATAAAGAAAGTCACTCACTGTCTAAAGGTTAGAGCTTAGAAGTGCGCTTCACACGGGAAGTAAACAATGTAGAAAACGCAAACTGTATTTCAGCAAGCATGTGACATGTGCGCAGTCTGAAACTGGAACACTTCAGATCATCCACCACTTCACTTCTCTGAGGTTGGTTCAGCTATGCAGGAAACTGGCTTCTGACCATCTATACTTTAGCAAACAGTAACACTCTTATAATGAAGAATTATCAGAAAAATAAAACCAAACGATGCTGCAGAGCAGAAAAACAGAACCCTTTGAAATACATATTTTGAAATTAAAAAGCAAATAAAGCTGAAATTAATAGACAAATACTAAAGACAAGGAAGTTTGTTAGCGCACTTTGAGAACTTCACTACATATTAACTAAAAGACTGCCTTATCAAAGCTATTGAGACAGAGAGCTGAAACCAGCCACTGTCTAAGATATGTACAAGTGTAGCTGTCTTGAAAAGGAAATATTGTACAAATTTCAGTTAGCCTGACATCAAGATAAAGTTAAGAATTTGAACTCTGCAAGGTACAGAAGTGAGTCATTCTGGAGAGCTACTTTTTAGATTGCTGGGGGTTAACTTGTTAAGGCCCGATAATTTTGTTTGCTGTTTTTTCTTATGACTTAAGTATCAAATAAACTTCCATGTCATTTTTTAAAATTGTTTTTATGTCTTATTTTATATTTGAGAGAGACAGACAGAATGCAAGCAGGGGAGGGGCAGAGAGACAGAGACAGACTCTGAAGCAGGCTCTAGGCTGTGAGCTGTTAGCACAGAGTTTGACATGGGGCTTGAACTCACAAACAGTGAGATCATGACCTGAGCCAAAGCCGGACACTTAACTGACTGAGCCACCCAGGCACCCCAAACTTCCATGTCATCGTCATCGTCTTCTTCTTCTCCTTCTCCTTCTTCTTCTTCTTCTTCTTTTTTTTTTTAATGAAAAAAAAAAAACTTTAACAATAAAAAAAATAAGGTCATTGCATTGGGCCCTAATCCAATATAATGGATGTCTTTTTATTTACTTATTTTTAATTTATATCCAAGTCAGTTAGCATATAGCTCTATACCATGTCTTCTTAAATAAATTATACTAATGTAACAAGTTTTTTTTACTGCCACCAGGTTCTCATTGTGAGCAATACATCCATGGGTTTTATTTTTAAAGCTGAATAGCTTTGAGCAAATGTTGACAAAACTGTTGTATAACATACAGACAGATGGTACTGACTCCAGAACTGACCCCTAAAGCTTATTGTCTTGCAAAAAATTCCACACTGCCACCTGATCTTTGTTCATTCTCTCCATTCTAAACAATGCAGATTAAAGAATATACAACTACCTGATTTCCTGGTCAGAGGAAAACGGCCATCTTTCCACAAAATACAGATTTAAATCAGAGAAAAAATTTCCTTGTCTATGGGATTCCCCTCTCCAACAGAAGGTATCTTCTTCACTGTGGTACCTATGTCTTTTGCCGTAATAGCACAAATAATATTTGTAACATTTATTTCACTAACAAAATGGACCACTAAGTACTTCCTTGATGTAGCTTTATTGGGGGAAGGTGAAAAAGAAATAACTTTCAGTTTCAAGATCTTGTGTTTACTCTGTTTTTTGGAATTTAAATGGCACTTAATTACACACATGAAAAACGGACTGTGTTCAAAGATATTTGTTATGGAATTGCTTATATCAAGAGATTGGAAACAAGCTAACAGTCCTATAATATAATACTGGATCAATCAATTCATATATCTTCTCCAGGTGATTTTTCCACATGGGCTTGTTTGGACTTCTTCCCAGCAGGATGGTCTCGAAGCAAGTGGAGAGCTGACATGGGGGCTCGGAGCCTTGGTAGAAGTGCTCCAATGCTAAGCTGCCTTGTCTTTTATGATTCAGCTTCAGAAATCATAGTTACCTTTGCTGCATTTTATTGGTTGCCAGAGAGTCATAAAACTGCCCAGAATCGAGGAGAAGGAAATAGGCCCCACCTCTTGAAGTGAAAATAACGAGGTTTGAGAACATGGAGGATGAAAGAGATTGTTGCACTACTTGGAAACTACAGTCAGCCACCAAATGGGCAGTCGTCATTTGCCTCGTTCTAAAAGGCAGACATTTTGTTACTTTTTAAAGTAATCTCTACTCCCAACAGGGGTTCAAACTCATGACCCCGAGATCAAGAGTCACATGTTCTTCTACCCACTATGCCAGCAAAGCACCCCAAAAGGGCAGAAATTTTAGTTACCACAGTTTAGTTAAATAATACCAGTCTTCAAACAATATAGTCCAAACATTAGTCAGCACAATATATAACTGTGAGGAATTTCATTAAGTCCAAAGTTCTCTGCTATTTCTTTATTAGAATGAGTTTTACAATTCATTAGCAACAGCATTGATTTGATAAGATCAAATATATCTGAGTTCTAAAATTATTTTTATTGAAAATATAGAATATATATCCTGAAACTTAATTGTACTCCATCAGTATCATATAACTCCAGGGAAATGAAATGTACAGTCATCAAAAGGAGTTCCAAACAATGACCTTTTAGACTCTCAGACTGAAGAGGGGTCATGCCAATATTCAAGGCCTTAAGAATTTTCCATACAAGCAACATCTTACTCATGCACATATCTCTGCCATCATCCCTTTCTCCTCCTCAGGCCCGCTAGAACCTGACCATGGTCTGTTGTGGCACATAAGCTAAAACTTGAAATTGGCCCAAAGATACACATTGGTCATCACCAGGGCAATCATTGTTTCTCCGAAGGGATATTTGGTGGCAGGGGGGCGGGGGACAGTCATTGTCTCTCTTGTAAGTTCCTTGCACCCACTGTACGTTATCTTTATGCCTCAGGGAAGGGATGATGCTGCAGAATGAAAGAAGGAAAATATTAAATAATTAGCTTTTGAGTTTCAAGAATCAAGGTCTCAGCCTAGAGGAATGGAAGCTTAAAAAAATAAAATTCAGCGGCTAGTCAGCAATTTCATTCTACTACATTATTATCAAATTAAAATTTATTTTAGCCTCGGTGGTTAAAATGCAAAAATAGGCTATTTGACATTCTTATTCTCAGCATTCCTTGCCTAAGGCTTGAAAATGGAAAGAAGATCAATCAGTGCCTGTTTTTTGCTTTATATAATGAAAAAATCACAATGCAAAGGCATAATTTGGGGTCTGGGTTGTTTTTGTTATTTGGGGGGGGGCTGGGGGTTGTTTTGTTTTTGTTCTTTGTTTTTTGGGGTTTTTTTGTTTTTGTTTTTGTTTTTGTTTTTGGCTCTTCTCAAACTTTTATTTACCTCTAAGTGCTCAGGGGATTTCATTACTGTTGCTGTTATTGTTACTATTGTAGTTCAGAGTCTTTTTCCCTGCTACTTCCATTCTGGGGGCTTTTTCAGAAGCCATAAATTCTAAAAGGCTGGCTTTTTAAGTGGTCACTCTTTCTTTGTATAAGTTATTGAACAATCATTAAAAATCAGCCCAGAGTTCTGCACATAAAGTTGACCCTGGGACAGCATGAGAGTTAGTGGCACCCAGAGCCCTCCACAATCTGTATGTAAGGTTTACCTCCCCCAAATCATAATTTCTAATAGCCTCCTGCCGACCAGAAGCCTTACTGAGAACACAAATAGTTGATTAGCACATATTTTATATGCTATAGCTATCATCCACTGTATTTTTACTATAAATTAAGAAAAGAAACTAGAGAAAAGAAAATTCAAAAAGCGCAATAAAGAGTTTTTGATGGTTTAAGGAAATCCATACCATAATATTAGGTAAAAAGAAGTATATAAATTTCTATCGTGTATTCTAAGACTATCTCAATTATGAAAAAAAGAAAAAGTGGGTAGAAATATACAAAAGTATGTTTTCATGACCCTTTCTCCATTTCCCATCTTGTCTATGAGCCACACACTACAGAAAGAGTGTATTGCTTTCATTGCAGCCTTTGGACACATTTCACAGCACCCGCCCTCATCTGCTCCCTGACTCCCTGTGTCCACGGCCCTCAACCTCTCTCAGGTGAATCTTCAACCGCTGACTCACCTGTATCACCAGGTTGGGTTCCCTATCCTATCATTGGCTAGAATTGAATCATTCCATAGATGAGGGCTGCACAGAATCAACTTTGGCTGGATTTCTCCCTTTAAACTTGTGATCCACTTGCCATTTATTAAGTTTCTGCCCAGAGTCGAGGGGTTCCATAAACTTTGGATAGATATCTGTAGGTTTGTATCTTCACAAATAATGTGCTCCTTGACCCCTGATTCCCGCCATGCACCAGCTGCTGGCTGGATAGCCTCCAGTCACCTCCACTGGCCTCCGTGGCTCACATTTGTGTTCAGAGTGCTAACACTCCTCTAAGGTTTGTCCTGACCCTGCTGCCTATAGATGAAGGACATCCCCCCACCACTCCTTCCAGGCACCCAGTGCCTTCTTAACCCTTATTCTTTATTTTTTAAATTTTTTTAATGTTTATTTGTGAAAGAGACAGAATGTGAGTGGGAAAGTGGCAGAGGGAGAGAGGGAGACACAGAATCCAAAGCAGGCTTCAGGCTCTGAGCTGTCAGCACAGACCCTGATGCAGGGCTGGAGCTCAGGAACTGTGAGACCATAACCTAGGCTGAAGTCAGACACTTAACCGACTGAGCCATTCAGGTCCCCCTAAATCCTTGGTCTTGAGAAAAGTATTGCTCTTTATTTAATTCTCTCAAATACTTGTATTTTCTAGCCTTCTAATCTGATCATAGGCTAAAAGACATTAAGTCTTCACGGAAGATACTTTCAGTGGTTCAGACCAGATATTGGAGGACAGCTTAAACATTTTACTTAAAGCCAGCCCTGGATTCAAATGCTTTGGTAATAGAGTAAACAGGTGTTCAAAGGCAAAGTCAGGCCCCTAAACCTTTGTCCCTGCTCCCAGCCTCCAGATGTAGAGGAGCCAGTCTATGGAGGGTTTTCACAGTTCTCCCTCAAAAGTGCTGCGACCTCTGTTCTATCCCCTGGGGTGCTGAGGCCCAGGGGTCCCCTATCACACGGCATCACCAATGAACCTGCACATCACCCCCCATACCCCACCACTGACACTGTCTTCTTGGGCTAGAATTGCTGCTGTTTCAAACCCTTATCCCAGGCAGGAAATACAGGACTGAGAAAAGAAAACAACTGCCCAAGGACAGATGGTGGGCAGAGGTCAGGAAAATCACCCACGCAGATCACCAAGGCAGGGGACTGATGTGAGGCGTAGGCAAGGGAGGGGGTCTGGGACTTCGACCCATGAACCCCAAGCCCCAGGACTTTCTTCTTCTAATGCAATCACACATTTTAAGAAATGTATGATTATAGTTGTAATTATTACGTGACATTAGAAAAATTCCAACATTGGCCTTATTCCAGATTCTGAGAAAACAATGAATGGGGAAGAAAAAAGGAAACTCTACTCCTAATTAATTAAATCTCTTGTATTATTGACCATTTATGACTAAGTAGTCTGAGCACAAAACCAATTAGCTTTGAATACTAACTTCAGACTTAAAAATATCTTCCTTGGTGTGCCTGGGTGGCTCAGTCATTTAAGTGTCTGACTTTGGTTCAGGTCATTATCTAGTAGTTCGTGGGTTAGAGCCCCATGTCCAGCTCTGTGCTGACAGCTCAGAGCCTGGAGCCTGCTTCGGATTCTGTGTGTCTCCCTCTCAGCCCCTCCCCTGCTCATTCTCCGTCTCTTTCTCTCTCAAAAAGAAAATAAAACATTAAAAAAATGTTAATGTCTTCATAAGAATACAACAAAGTTCACCTAGGACAGAGAAGAATGGGAATCTTGAAGATTTCCTTGCTTCAAAAATTATTGCAGTGGTGAAGAGAGTTCATGGAACAGCAGAAAATGGTTCTTGACCCTTAACACGTATGGAGAGTTTATGAGGTGGTAGACATGGTATTGGGTTCCAATGTACTTTATTTCTCTTTCCCCACAACAGGTCTCTAGATCCAAAGCCCACACCTTCTCTATCTTCTGGAACTAGTACAGTAGTTAGAACAAGGATTCCCATGTAGGCCTGTATCCAATCCTGGCTACCCCTGTGAGCTAAGTGACCTTGGCAGTTACTTCATTTCCATACTCATCCGAAAAGGCAGATAACAGATTCAAACTCAAAGTTTTAGGACCTGCCACGTGGTAAGTTCTTACTCAATTTCTTCTTGTTTAAGAATTTTGTCACTTGAGATATTCTGGTTGTTCCAGTTAAAATGGTCATAATGATTTGCTGAATAAATACTCAACAGTTATTGAGTACCTACTATTTGCCAAAGAATCTGCAAGGCATTGTAAAGACAACAATAAACCAAACAAATAAAAATCCTTGTCCTTATTTGGATAGGGGTCAGAGGAAGACAAACATATGTGCACAGGTAAAACGTATGCTAAGTTACTATATGGTAATAAATTCTGAAGAGAAAAAGGACAGGTGTGCAAGAATAGAGGGCTGTTTGCAGGTGGCTAGTTTAGATATTATAGCATTATGTAAACTCTATGTAATTTTGTTTATTATTAAGTGAGACATAAAATTACTATTTTAATTGGAATGGTGAATTGCTTTTGCTAATATAAAAAAGGGTATCTATTCACAAATTTGAACGTTTGCACAAACATGGTTTTCTTTAGCTATTTATATATAATCAAAAGGTTTCTCAATCTCCTCAACTATTTTCAAAGAGAGTACTTGGACCACTTCCAAGTAAAGATTACAGCTCAGAGCAAAGTGCTTTCTTTCAGAAGTTCTTATGGCTACTAAAATGATATACATGGTTTAAACTCAGGGAGGATGAAGAAACAGGAGATCATGACTTCAGATTTAGCAAGGATCTGCAGGTCTTCATTAAATCACCTGATCTACATTTGCAAATATTGTAACAAGTATATCAAAGTTTCCAGTTGTATCCTTTGCTACAAAGAGAAATTTTGCAATGCAAAATGATTGCAAACCCCTTCTAAAATGGGGGTTTATAATAATATACTTTACATTTAAAATAATTAATATTTATTGTGGCGCCTGGGTGGCTCAGTTGGTTAAGCATCTGACTTCAGCTAGGGTCCATGATCTCACAGTTCGTGAGTTCAAACTCTGCATTGTGCTCTGCACTCAGTGTGGAGCCTGCTTGAGTTGAGATTTTCTCTCTCTCTCTTCTCTCTGCTCCTGCCCACCACACTTTTTTTCTCTCTCTTTCAATATAAATAAACTTTAAAAAAATATATAAAATAAGTAATATTGATTTAAATTGTTAATATACTTAAATCATTATATTAAAATTCTTAATTCTTATTTATATTTAAATTGTTGAATTTTTAAAATATTTTATTACTAAAATATAAATTTATAATATATTAATTGTAGCATAACAATTAATATAATGTATAATATACTCAAATATTATTAAATGCATTAAATAGTATAATTTAGTATTACTAAAAATATATTTGACAACATAATTTAGACCACCACATTCACAAGATCTCCATGCCCTGTGTTTTTTGGTTTTTGGTTTTTGGTTTTTTTTTTTACCCCTTCCCCAATGCCCTGTTTTTTAATCTTCTCCCTGGAAGAACCCTGACAGCAAAGCAAAATTAATGAGTTAAGTGGGGATAATGGCCATCATTGGACTTGAGCTTTGAGTTTTGAGCTTTGAGCTTCTCGTGAGCTCACATTTTCTTTGTATCTCCAATTTTGGCTTACACTTGATGCCAAATTAGCATTTTACTCTGTTACATGCTTAAATATAAAAAGCAGTGAAAAATTGAGTAAACACTGGACCTACCTCATTTCAGATTTCTTCAAGTGAGATCATGTTTGTGTTAAAACATTTTCAGCTTCTTATTCTGATTCTCAGTCAAGAGCTTCTAAATAGATACACTATAATAAAAGTAAGAATATAAAATCATAACAGATAAGACGAAGTCCTTGCTCCACTCCCATCATGCAGGTGATACAGAAATGTTTGTGGGTGATGACTATGGCTATAAATGGGATAAGTTCTGATGTCAAAAATTCAAAGAACTCAGTATTTTCCCTGGTAGTTTATTCCGCCCACATGGGAAGGATGGGTTTTAATTAAGCCTCAAGAGCACAGGCCTGTTATTTACGAGTAAGATTTGTCCCAGATATTAAACATTCTTATCCAACCACAGTGCACTGTCTTCAGCCAAGGTGGCTGTGTGTTTTAATATGACATGTAGTGCGATTGCACACAGCAGATCACCTCCGGTAGTCAGCATTGTGCTTTTCCAGCTTTTGTATCTGCCTTGGATTCTCACTGAAGTACTCACCATGAAACCCTGGCCCAGTTGTTTTCAGGGTTCTTCTCAAGAGCCCAACAATCCACTCCAAGCAATTTATTTCAAGTGTGTTACAAGAGAATTGTGAAGTCTTCCTTATGCCATCTCCATTCTGAGTCTCTACTTCCATCTGTTCCTCTGGAAACTGAATAGTAAGAGTTGCTCAGAGGAACAAGCGAGCCTGTAAATGAATCTCAAGTGTCCCAGCTGAGAGGGCTGTGGTAAAAAGGCTGCCTCCCTGTTCACAGGACAAGCACTGCCCTCGAGGGGAGTGGACAGTTTGTCTGGAAGGACAGGTGCACAGCCTCTCTACTCCTGATGCATGAGTCACCAGACGCCACTTCAGACTTTGGACACTTTGTTCTGATCAGATCTTATTGCAGCACTTGGAAACGTGGACAAGACGTCTGCTGAAGCTAATGTTATACCAACACGCAGTGTAAAACTCAGGTGCTCCCCTGCTTACACCACTCTGGCACCTTCCCATTTCCCTTAGGATTGTTAAGTTAATTAAATAAGGAAGCCATTAGACTGAAGTGGCTTTAATGCTTTAGTTGCTTAAAAAGGAAACCAAAACCTAAGCCTGTAAATGCCTAAAGGTTAAGAAATTGAATCCTAGGGGCAACCAGTGATGAACGAACGGCCAACTAGGCTTTTCCCAAATATAGCAATTGTTGAATCAAATAATTTCCTTGCTTTGCGTCTATACCTTCTCTACATGAGGACTTTCCCTAACCCCTGTTGGCAGAGTGCTCCTAACTACTTCCAGCCCCGCACATCCTGATTAGAATCTATATTTACTCCAATAAACTCTTAAAAGTGTTAATATGCTTCAGTTTACCTTTTGACAGTTTCATCTCTAAAATCCCTAAAATGTGCGTGTTAGCAAAGATCTCCTCAGTCTACCTGCTGAGCTTCTCTCTCTCTGCTTTCTTTCTCCTACCTCACCCTCCAACCAGCCAGAACTCCTTCTGGTTGCTTCTCTCTCCCATACGCCCTCCCTCATCAGTCTTTACTGCCCAGAAGACCCACACCTGTCTCCATCTGACTTATCCACCTATCCTCCTGTCGCCTTCCCAGGGGCACCTTCACTGACCCCTGAGGCTAGGTTTGGTTTCTTCATTGCACTGGCCTGTGGCTCTTTGCATGTTTTTGGTTTGTTAGTTTTTGTTTTTGTTTTGTTTTTTTGGCTTTGTGGGTTCTTTTTTTCTTTCTTAGAGTCGACACACTTGTAATTATTTGTTGACTAATTGCTCTTTAATAATTTGTATAAAGGTTGCATTTTGTAGTAGATTATTAATCCCTTGAGAGTAGGAGAGTTTTCACTGCTCATTCCTTGAACAAATTTATTTATTTTTTTAACATTTATTCATTTTGGAGAGATAGAGCTCGAGCAGGAGAGAGCAGAGAGAGGGGGAGACACAGAATCAGAAGCAGGCTCCAGGCTCTGAGCTGTCAGCACAGAGCCTGAGGTGGGCCTCAAACTGACTGACTGTGAGATCAGGACCTGAGCTGAAGGCGGACGCTTAACTAACTGAGCCACCCAGTTGCCCCTACTTGAACAATTTTAACCGTAGGTTCAACCATGTGGAAGGGCGGGTATTTGAATATTTTGACCTTAAAAATTACGTTTCATATGCTTCAATCTCGTACCTGTTCAGTAAATATTTATTTAAAAATACATTAATAATCCATTCATGTAGGGGTACTGGATGGCTCAGTCGGTTAAGTGTCTGACTCTTAATTTTGGCTCAGGTCATGATCTCTTAGTTTGTGGGATTGAGCTCTGCATTGGGCTCTGTGCTGACAGTGAGAAGCTTTTTTGGGATTCTCTCTCTTCCTCTCTCTCTGCCCCTAATCCTTTGAAAATAAATAAACTTAAAAAAACTTTTTAAAAGTCTTTCACATGGTTTTTAGGCTGTGTGTGTATGTGTGTGTGTGTGTGTGTGTGTGTGTGTGTGTGTGTGTCAGAAAGAGACACAGAGATGAGAGAGAGAAAGAGAGATCAGCTCTTAGTATAACTATTACTAGAAGAATCTTTTAAGTCACACTATTTTTTTTTAAGTTCATTAGGTTTTACAGACATTTTTCAAAATTAAATACAATAATGAATTCCAAAATTGGGTCCTATTTGAATTACAATTTCAGCAGTTTCCCTCTGCTGCTTTGATCTTAGGTCAATTTTCTATTTACCTAAGTTTTCTCCCTTCGGTGAGATGGAACTCCGACAGTCACCGCTTGAGCTTCCTGGAGCCTCACAGGTGAGTGCTGCGTGACTTCCTTCTGACCTGTGGAAGATGATCCAGGACAAGATCCAGACTTGGCACTGCCCTCCCCAACTCCCATGCTGAGCATCAGGAGAGATGGTGGTGGCCGGAAGCCCTCTTCATCGTCCCCTCCTGCAATTGATTGAACTCTTTAAATCCATGACTGGTTCTCCCACACTGTAAATTCCCGTAACATTTATAACTCCCTAGGACGGCTCTGATTCAAGCACAACAAAAATTAGTGGCACAGTAACACCAAGTCTAAGGCATCTGAGTTAAAGTCACTCTAAGACATTTTTAAAAATACTCAGCTTTGTTCTCCTCATACATTTACCACCTCAGAGACTTTGGATGAGAGGGATTTTGAGGGAAATCATTGAGGAGAATGAAAAAAGGCAGCAACAGGAGACATGACAAATATTGCATAGAAGTCTGTCCTCCACCCCAAAGGCCCATTGTTATAAATTAAGTGGTTTGTTCACCTCAACTAAGCATTCAAGACCATGTCCACACAGGTAAAGGTAGCATCTGAAATTGATGGCTTTTTTACTCTCTTAAGTCATTTCAAAGTTAATCGATTCCATAGTTTTATAGACCTGAAAGCAGTTAATATATTCCATCGTACGAATATATCACATTGATTTATCCACTTGACAGATGACAGACTTTTGGATTGCTGCTACTTTTGGGGTGACTGTGAATGATGCTGCTCAAGACATTGGCTCCATTTACTTTTAATTCATCAGACTCTCCTTTTACCCTAAAGAGGGAACTGTGAACGCCTGTAAGTCTGTGACAAATGGCTAGAAACAAAGAAGGCTGCAATCCTTAGGCAAGACAGCAATCTGTGTGTCATACTTGGTATGACCCATTCTTCCTGGCTTCTCTAGAACTTCCCCAGTTCTAGCGCTGAAGGTACTACGATCTGTAAAACATTTAGTTCCATGCAAACCAGGACAGTTGGTCTTCCTAGACTGGAACTTAGTTTAGAAGGCAATTCTAGAAAAGCCCACCTCCTGAGAGATGGTTTTATGGTTTCTGATAAAGGTATAGTAATATTTTTTAAAACTGACTTATGCAGTATCTATCATTTTACAGAATTTCATTTTAGTGGGGAACAATTATTGTTTCATTTCCTTCATAATGAACAATGTCTGAAATTTTCACATATATGAATTTTAAGCTTAAAGCATACATACATTATGTATTAAGGTTAAAACATATATAAAGCACATATATTATATATAATGTATTATATATACAGTGTATATAGTTATATTGCAGTGTGTATATAGTTATATTGCAGGGTGTACATATATATATATATATATATATATATATACCAGCATATGATATTTTTTAAGAGTTTATTTTTTGGAGCATTTTAGGTTCACAGTAAAATTAAGAGGAAGGTACAGAGATTTCTCATATACCACCTGCCCCCATACATGCATAGCCTCCCTCATTATCAAAATCCCCCATCAGAGTGGTACATTTGTTACAATAGATAAGCCCTGCCTATTTTTTAAATGGAGTGCTAATTAATTATGAAGACCTCCCTAAAAGCTGAAAAGCCTCATGTCCACAGGGTGGCAGTATGACACCCATAAACCCAAATAGAAATGAAGTAAAAGCTGTGTTAATAAAACCTAATCTTTGGTTGGTACTATGTAGTTTGATAGGAAAATGAGGAAGTCCAACCAACTACTTGTGAGATCCATGGATTTGTTTTATACTGGTAAACAGCATCGCATGGTTTAACCATCGATGTCTCCAAACCATAAATTTAAGATAAAAAATGTAAATTCAATCTAATAGTTCAAAGGCTATTGATTTGAGCATTCTTTAAAGTTTTTGAAAACTTTTTTTAATGTTTATTTTTGAGAGAGGGAGAGAGAGAAAGAAAGAGAGAGAAAGAGAGAGAGAAAGAGAGAAGGAGACGGAGAGGGAGAGACAGAATGCAGGCAAGGGAGCGGGTCAGAGAGAGAGAGAGATGCAGAATCTGAAGCAGGCTCCAGGCTCCAAGCTGTCACCACAGAGCCGGACTGTGTGATCATGACCTGAGCCAAAGTCAGACGCTCAACCGACTGAACCACCCAGGTGCCCCTAAGCTTTTTCAATTGCAGCTGATAGAACTATAGAATTATGAGACTTAGAAATCACAAAATTCAGTGTTTTATGCCTTTTTCCACCAGAAAATTGAACAAGTCACATTTTCAGATACCATGCCTATGGTATTTTTCATGGAATGTAACTTTATGCCTTTTCCTCCTCTTCAGCAAGGTATTTAAAATTCAGGTGTATGACAGGAATATTATAAGGATAAGATCAAATCTCCTTTACTTTTTAAGTCAGTCATTCACTAGCTTCAATACTTGATTTTCAGAAATAAATTACTTTAACATGCTCTACACCCAATCTGGACACATGAGTATGTTAAAATTCTTAAACTGAGAGAATGGGATTCTAGTACAACCTTTCATTGAAGGCTGAACTTGTCTTCTAGAATGTTCTTAACAGTTACCTATCTAGGAAACAGGCACACAAACAATTACCTTTAACTTGTATTGGCTTCATTAGCAAAATCCTGCTGTTTACAGGCCTGATATTCAAAAATTATATTTCTGCATTCATATTAAAAAAGGAATATGAAGAAAATGTAGTTTTTCTTACAAATAACAGCAGACTTGGAATTTGTCTTGTTATTTATTTGCATCATAAAACATAAGGGTAAGGGAAGTGTGGGCTAGTTTCTTTTGCATGAAAAAAAGGACACTTTCTTCTTCATGAAAATACTGAGAAAAAGTTTTCCTGTTACAGGTTCTAACTGGTACGTTAGGTCAGTGTTCACCTTCTGTTAATAAGCAGGCACTATAGACTCAACAGCTGAGTAAAGATATACTAGCACAGGAGGAAAAAAGAAAATGCAGTCTACGTGTGAATCTAGTGACACATATCCACACTCTCTTCCTTTGTGATGTCAGGTCACAATATCTATGGAATAAAAAACAGTCTGATATCCAAGCGCTCTTCATGCTGGAATCTGTCTTTTTCTAGGAGTCTTTGGTCCTAATCTTAGTTGTTTGTCTTCTGTCTGTCCATGTTGACTCAGCCATTTATCATGGTATTGCTGAAGTTCAAATATGTAGACAGTAAGACTCTAATATGTTTAAATTCTTGTCCTGTTCTATGAACTTTTGTTGTGAGATTCTCAATGCCCACCTCTGTGACTTTTCTAAACACAACCACTGAATAATTGTAATTAGATTAAACAGAGTCATTTTTGTTTGTTTTTAATATTGTTTTTAGTATTAACAAGTGCCCTCCAGGACTGTAATCCACTTGTTGCAGAGGATCTTTGAGACATAAAATGTGAAAGCTGCTTTCCTGAAAAAATAAATGTATTGTCTGACCTAAATAATATATTCTCCACATCATCTGGCCTGACACATGTGAAATGATGGATTGCTATTTAGTTGACCCAATTACTCTCTCTTCTACAAGAGGCCAGGGACTTCTTTCTTACAGACTTGGTTTCCCAGCAGATTCTGAAGTTTGTATAATAACTTCCTGTTTGATAGAATATGAGGTATGAGCACTCTTCTGATATGAATGATGCTTTTGAAAGCTATGTCTTTGAAGTTTCTTACAGGGATGGTTGCTCACCTTTACAACAGATTTCAAAGGCCCATTAAGATAATTTGCCTGCTAAGATAGTTTGGTTGCTCTGAAATGCAAAGCCAGCTTTCTGAGCTCATGTGGGTTTGTCCCCAGGAACTCTCCCTGGCATTGCCTTCCCACCACTAAGAATCTGTGTTCCATTTAGAGAGACCCTGCCTGTCAAACCAGAATTGCCTGAAGGTGTCAGTCATAATAACTACCACTTATTGAATTCTTTGTTAACAAGGCTAGCCTTCTAACCCTCACAACACTGAAAAGCAGACATTTTCCACAGGTGCAGATGAGGAAATTGAGGCTGGGAGACTCAGTAACCTACCCGGTCCAGAATGTGGATTGAACCAATCCTAATTCTCCTGTAGCACATGGCTGTCCTAGGACTCCTCACACAAGGGATGATGACCGCTTGTATCTCTACCCCAAGAGTCAGTGTGGCAGAGTGACATAGGTCCTACCTCCTGAATTAGAAAGCTGACACCTGTTGCCTCAGCCCTGAATTACTGAGACAGAACACTTGCCCTCCATCAAAATAAAATCACTGGGGGTTTTGTTGTTGTTGGTATTGTTGTTGTTTTAAGGTATCCGGGTTTCAATTATTTACCTTTTTATGATGGCAAAAAAACCCACATAAATAAAATTTACCATCTTAAGTGCTTGTAAGTGAACAGTGCAGTAGTGTTATCTGTCGTGCAACAGACCTCTAGAATGTTTTCATCTTGCAGAACTGAAACTCCATACCCATTAGACAATTCCCCCTTCCCTTTGTGCCCCAATCCCTGGCAGCCACCATTCCACTTTCTGTTTCTATAAATTCGACTACTTTAGATACCTTATCTAACAGAATCATACAATATTTGTCTTTTTGTAGCTGGACATTATTAACATAATGTCCTTAAGGTCCAGCTATGTTATAACATATGATAGGATTTCCCTCTTTTTAAAGGCTGAATAATATTCCATTGTGTGTTTATAACACATTTTCTTTGTTTAAATTGAGATATAATTGACATATAACATGGTATATAATTGATATCACAACGTATATGACGTGTTGATTTGATACGTTTATACACTGCAGTATGATTTCCATCATAGTGTTAGCTAACACCTCTATCATGTCACGTTTTCTCTATCTAGTCCTCTGTCAATGGACATTTAGTTGCTTCCACCTCTTGGCTATTGGGAATAATGCTGCCATGAACATGGTATGCAAATATTTCTTCAAGATCCTGTTTTCAATTCTTTTGGATACATACTCAGAAGTGGGGTTGCTGGATCATACAGTAATTCTGTTTTTTTTCTTTTCTGAAGAAACTCCATACTGCTTTTCATAGTGGCTGCACCATTTTGCATTTCTAGCAGCAGGGCACAAGAGTTCCAATTTCTCCACATCTTCACCCAAACTTGTTATTTCCTGTCATTTTTTTATAGTAGCCACATTATTTTTTGTTTCCTTCCCAAAATGGGAAGATTAGAATGGATAACTGTGCATTCTCTTTTAGACTTAATGTTCTGGGATTGTAAAGTATACTTTATGTTTGCACTCATAGGTCTAACAGGAGAACAGGAGAAACCTAATGGAGGACCAGGGGGAGGGGAAGAGGGAAAGAGAGTTGGGGAGAGAGAGGGATGCAAAACCTGAGAGACTACTGAATACTGAAAACGAACTGAGGGTTGAAGGGGGAGAAGGGAAAAGAGGTGGTGGTGATGGAGGAGGGGACTTGTGGGGAAGAGCACTGGGTGTTGTATGGAAACCAATTTGACAATAAACTATTTTAAAAAATAAAAAATAAATAAAGTATACTTTCAAGGTATTCATGGGCTCTCAGGATGACTGAGAGCTTCAGCCTCAAAAAGGATAATGAGTGTAAGACCATCCAGGGTAAGAATAACTCCATTCAAGATACCACTCCACACCATCGCGCAGTGCCCACTCCTGTTTCTCTCCCCACATTTCTGCACCCCCTCTCTCCTTTGCCCATCCTTCCCCACTCCCCAGACTTGCCCTCACTCCACACTTGAATCAAATAAAAAGGATAGTTACATATGAATTTATCTTGATTCATGAAAATTGACTGATTGCCTTAGAACAGAATGCCATTAGTACTTAGCAGTGTTTGCAAAAACTAAGAAAAAGTCTCTATACCTCTGAAAATATTTTTGCCTCATTGATGTATATTAATAGTCACTAATGCCTTAGAACTGTATCACACTGAAGAATTGCAGAGGCTCTCATGTGCAGTATCTCACTTTATATTCCTGAATAAGCTTGACAGGTAGGTTTCATTATATTTCTATTATTGATGAGGAATCCAGCATTGAAAAACAGAGCAGTCTAATCAAGAACTCATAGTAATTGGCAAATTCAGACCTACTTAATCAAGATTTTCCAGGGTGGAGTATATATTTCTGCCTCTAATTTTAGTTCCTGAGGCAATTCTCTTCAGGTCTATATAAATCCATTTTTTGACTTTTTTTTTTAAGAAACATTAAGCAAAAATCCACTCTAAGAATTTTGACTAGGATGTTGAGGTTTAGCTTTTTGAGGATGCCATTGAGGTTTTATGTGATTTTTTTGGTCTGTTACTTAATTCTCTCACAAGGTCATCTCCAGAGAAGGTGTTCAAAAAGTATGTTTGGAGAAGATGGTAGACAGAAAGATGGATAGACGTATGAATGGTTGGATGCACTAACCAAACAACAAATGAGTGAATGAATTCATGAATGAACCTAGAAGCATTTGTCTTTTCCATTGTTGATGAGAACATATTATAATAACATCCTTTTTTAAAAAATGTTTTTTATTTATTTTTGAGAGACAGTGCCAGCAGGAGAGAGAGGGAGACACAGAATCTGAAGCAGGCTCCAGGCTCCGAGCTAGCCTGACGTGGGGCTCGAACCCACGAACCGTGAGATCATGACCTGAGCCGAAGCCCCAGACACTTAACTGACTGAGCCACCCAGGTGCCCCTACAATAACATCCTTGTAAGGGCCATTTATTTATCCATTTAATGAGCACTTTTATCCATTTATTTGATCTTTTCTCACTCCAATTAAGCGTTGATAATTAGAAATATAAAACTGAAAACTACTGTCCTACATATATGCACCCATCCCCCCTTGATATGCCAAGAATTTTGGTTACAAATCAACAGAGATCAATTATCTACCTCTTTAATCTACTGGAAAGTATACTATGACAAACTGTTAAGGTTTTATATCTATCCTGAATGAAAAGAACTAACCATCCCAAAAGATTTTCTTAATATGACAAAAGCAGTTATTGCTTTCATCAAAGTTTAAATGACCAGAACTTATACTAGCTCACTCTTTTCCTACACATTAAAGAAGTCAAAAAGTAACAAATCCTAGAATTATTAAAAGTAAAAAGTAATGCAAAAGTAAGCTTTAAATGAGTGTATAACAATTCACGAAGCTGAATTGAGCCAGTAAGACTGTGGGAGCTGAGAAAAACTGGCCTAACCAGCTCTTCTCCCATAGAAGCATGGGATCTAAAACGAGCCAAGTCTGATGCTGTAAAATGATTCCTCAAAACCTTGGTCATAACTTTACGTATGTTAAAGCGAATTTTATCTGCATTTAGAAAGTTTACCCATATGGTGGTCAATAGAGTCATGATATCATAATGATACTTAAATAACAACATTCCTGTGGCAAAATGAAGGCTCAATTCTGGAAGTTCTGAAGAAATACACACGAAAATGTAACAATGGTTATCTGATGAGGAAAAGAAATTAAGGCGGCAGAAAACATTCTATCTTACACTTCTGAAATGTTTTATCTTTTTATAATTAACCCCATTTTGCATTTTAAGCAGAAAAAAATAATCTAAAATTTTGTTTATGTTTGGCTTCTGGAATTTATGTGACAAATCATTCCCAGAAGATTTCTAGTCTGTATTATAAAGATGACTATTTGCATTCATATCAATTCCTTATAATTCAGTGTGCAGAAAGACATGAAGATCTCAGAGAATATCAGAGCACAGACACTACAAGATGTGTGTTTTTACCATTCTAGAAACATTATTGCCAACCAAAGATTTTTCCAATGTTTTATTTATTTTTGATACAGAGAGAGACAGAGCATGAGAGAGACAGAGCTGTCAGCACAGAGCCCGACACAGGGCTTGAACCCAGGAGCATGAGATCATGACCTGAGCCAAAGTCAGAGGCTTAAACCGACTGAGCCACCCAGGCAGGGGCTCCAACCAGCCAAAGATTTCTAAGGCCACTGTTTCATCAAACTGGAGCTGCAGAAATTAAGTCATTATTATTCTATGTTGAGAAGAAATTCTGCCAGCCTGATTATATATGTAATACAAATTTGTTACAGATGACTGTTTCACTGTGTTTCTGACCAAAGTCTATAATTACATACTACAAAACACACACACTGCAAATTCCCAACATTCTGTAAAGCAATAGAGTATTCAAAATAATGGCCTGAGTTGAAGACACTTCTTTGTTTAAAGCTCTTAACCTGTTCAACTAGTTTTAGAAAAGACTTTGGAACTCGTAATAATAACTTGGGTTTATTGCTTCGATAACTTCAGAGAGGAATAAGGTGCACATTTTTAAAGAGTACAAGAAATAGACTTTGTAAATATACTAATTATTTTAAAATAGTGCTATCAAATCATATAACTCATCGAACAACAATGGAGAATTGGGTGTGGCACATTAGCGATTTTTCAAAGGGCTGCGGTTAACCATTTCAAATGTCTTCTTATTTTTAATAAAAAGCCTATTAAAATTGCATCAGATATGTTCTCGCCTAATTGAACAGAATATTGAGCAGAAATCACCTCTGTCCCTAGATTCAGGGGCCTCAGTCATTGCAGTGAGGGAAGCACTTCACAATTACTGAGGTTTTCATACGCTGTTTGGCTCCTTTGCTACTTCCTTTGTGGTCTGTTTTTCCCAGGATGCCTGCAGCCTTCTTTCCATTTTTCTCTAATATACCACATGCTAGGAACTTAGTGATAATTGGAAGTAACCAATGAGACCTGATAAGCAAGCTTGCTTAATCTGTACACTTCATTTTACACACAAACCTGAGTCAAAAGGCTTTGATAGGAAACTGATAATGACCTCATTCCACTCTGATGGTTTACTTTTATGCCTCAAGTCAGTCTGCTACTCTGCCAAAGTCCAGCCAGTAGTACCTTGATCTAGGTGAGTAAGATGGCAGGAAATTTGGTTGCCAAATACTAAAAACAACACAGTTCAGGCTATTTGTGCACCCGTGACAGCTACAGTGATCTCATAAATGTACCCCTCTTCCCTATCCAGTTACTAACAATTTGAGTAATAAAATAAAAATGGAATCATTACCAGTTGACCTTGGTTGGAAGTGTAAGACCCAACTGGGTCTACTAACTAAACTACAATAATAAGAAGATTTTCCTACTTGATCCTTGGACTTGTCAGCGCTGAACCTGAGCAAAACTATGGGATAAGGGCTCCATCCTAAGAAAAAAGGAAAGCACTGAGCTGTATAATCCTGAATGTGTCTTTTTTAATTTACCAGTTCCACTAAGCTGATGTTTACAGCTTTCAATTTCATGTTCCACCAGCCTTCCATTACTGCCTCATCTCGTCCTCCTTTAGTTATCTCTGGTGCAGAGGATTGAACTAATCCTACTCATTCCAAGGCATAATCTCATCAATGTCAAGAGTCTACACAAAGCCCTTTTTTCTTATTTATTTACACAGTACCCCTGTTTTCTTTCTCATCACAGGCAATAAAAAAAATGTAGTTGACAGTTGTCTTGAGTTTTTAAGCAACATTGTAGAAAGTACTGTTGTTGGAATGTATATTTAAAAATGTTATATAAACGTATATACTCATGGTTCCATTCTATAACTTACTTTTCTTACTCAGTACCATGTTTTTAAGATCTGCCTGTGTTATTCTATGTACATCAAGTTCATTGCTTCTAATTGTTACATAGTGCTCCAAGATGTCCAGCCACCACATTTCACTTCTCATTCCCCCAAGTGATGGACATTTTGATTCCTCTACATCCTCATGCATACCCATTATGGTCCTGGTGGGATCACTGAGCTGTGAGTACCTAATTTGATTCAGTGCTGCCAAATTATTGTCTAGAATGGCTGCACCAATCTATATTCCCTCTAGCAGTACAAGAGGGTTCCTGTTACCCCAAATCCCCACCAAGTTTTATATTCTCTTTCTATTTTTGCCATTCTCATGGGTATAAGCTGGTATTTCATTGATTTAAAATTCGTATTTCTCTCCAATTACTAATAAGTTTGGACGGCTCTTTATATATATGTTAGCCATTAAGATTTATGTAAATACTATGTCATATCCTTTGTTCATCTTCTGTACATTCCCTGGAATTTTCTGAGTAGTTGGTAAACACAAACGTATTCCAAATGTTGTCTCCTTGTGTGTTTAGTAGTTGCAAATATCTTCCTTTAGTCCATCTACCTCTACATTTTGTTCAGTATGTCCTTTGCAAAATAGAAATATTTCTTTTTTTAATCAAATTCCTAAATTGTTTTGCATTTTGGTTGTGCTTTTGTTCTCTCTGACATCTAAATGAACCCATACACTTGTGACGATGTAGGGGAAGCTGCTCACAGGTATGTTTCCCACAGGATCAAGTTGAAAAGCTTCATATGACCTATTTTGCCTATATAAAAATATTACTTTTTTCTTCCAATCAAAGGTGTTGTTTCAGTATTGGGGTGGTGTAGGCAGACAGATTTATTAACAATATAAATTGAACAAAAATATTCTTCTAATCCTACCGTGAATATAAACCAAATTCTCTAGGCATTAGATTAATAAATGGGAAGAGAGGAAGTGAGCTGTCTAGACCTGTCTGAAAACTCACAAAACAAGCCACTCCTAAATCAAGCCTAAGCCCAAATCTTGAATGTGAGGGTCCAAACTGATTTAGTCTATACATTGACATGGAAGTCACAAGGTCTTTTACTGTGGACCTGGTTTATTGTGGAATTTTGGCACAGTTTATATCCTTAATAGTTTTTTATTTCACTTTTTGAGATAGTTGTGGATTCACATACAGTTTAAGAAGAAATACCGAGAGATCCGGTACACTCTTTCCTCAGCATTCCCTGATGGTAGCAACTTGCACAACTATAGTGTAATACCACAGTCAAGATATTAACATGAGTCTATGTATGTATGTCAGTGTGTTTTCTCTTTCTATAATTTTGTCATGTCAAGAATGTTATATTAATGAAATCATACAACATGTGACCTTTTAGGTTTGCATTTTTTCACTTAGAATAATCTGCAATGAATATGGAAATTAATCCTGTTGTTGTATGTATCAATAGTCTCTTCCCTTTTCTTGCAGAGCAATATTTCATAGTATGGAAGTAGACTATTTGTGGAACCATCCATTCACTGCAAGACACCTGGGTTGTTTTTAGTTTTTGACTATTGTAAATAAGGCTAGTAGAAGCATTTGTGTATGGGTTTTTGTGTGGCCATAGTCTTCATTTCTCTGGGAAGTGTGATTGGTAAGTTGTATAGTGGTTGTATATTTAGCACATTAGAAAACCAGCAAATGGTTTTCCAGAGTGGCCATACCATTTCATAATCCCACCAGGAGTGTATGAGTGATTCAATTCTTCTATTCCTCAATGGTGTTTGCTATTGTCACTATTTTTATTTTAGTTGTATACTTATAGCTCATAGTTTTAACTTGTATTTACTTAATAGCTAATGATGTTGAATATCTTCTCATGTGCTTATTTATCATCCAAATATTGTGTTCAATGTATGTCTCTTCATGTCTTTCCTTTTTTCTAATTGGAGCGTTTGGGTTTTATACTGTTTTTTTTATTTGTTTATTTTGAGAGAGAGAGAGAGAGAGAGAGAGGCAGGAAGGAGAGAGAATCTCAAGTAGGCTCCACACTGTCAGAAGCACTGCTTGAACCTACAAACTGTGAGATCATAACCTGAACTAAAGTCAAGAGTCAGACACTTGTTTTTTTAATTTTTTTAACATTCACTTATTTTTAAGACACAGAGCATGAGTGGGAGAAGAGCAGGGAGAAAGGAAGACACGGAATTCCAAGTGGGCTCCAGGCTCCAAGCTGTCAGCACAGAGCCCTACACAGGGCTCGAACCCACGAAGAGTGAGATCATGACCTGAGCTGAAGTTGAATTCTTAAAATGACTGAGACACCCAGGTGCCCCTGGGTTTTATACTGTCAAATATTAAGAGTTCTTTATTCATTATAGATTCTAGTCCTTTGTCAGATACGTGGTTTGCAAATATTTTCTACTCTGTAACATATATTTTCATTCTCTTAACTGTTTTATTTGTTTTGTTTTCCAGAAAAAAAGGTTTTAATTTTAAAGTAGCTCAACTTATCAATTTTTCCTTTTATAGATTGTGCTTTTGGTGCCAAGTATAAGAACTTTCTACCTAGCCCTACATTCCAAAGGTTTTCTCTTATATTTTTTCCTAAGTCTTCATAGTTTTTATGTTTGACATTTAAGACCTTGATTCTTTTTGAGTTGATTTTTGTATAAGCTATAAAACTTGGATTGAGGTCCTTTTTTTCCCTGTGGATGTTCAGTTGCCCAGGCACATCATTTGTTGGACTCTCCACTTATTTAGATCCTCCTTGATGTCTTTCATCAGTGTTTTGTAATTTTCAGCATACAAGTCATTTACATGTTTTAATAGATTTACCCCATGTATTTCATTTTTGAACGACTCTAAATGGTATTTTATTTTACTTTTAATCTTTAACATTTTTAAAATTTATTTAATTTTTTAAATGTTTGTTTATTTTTGTGAGAGAGAGAGAGAGAGAGCGAATGAGCGAGCATGAGCAGGGAAGGGGCAGAGAAAGAGGGAGACATGGAATCTGAAGCAAGCAAGCTCCAGGCTCTGAGCTGTCAGCACAGAGCGCAATGTGGGGCTTGAACTCACAAAGCAGGAGATCATGACCTGAGCCATAGTGAGACGCTTAGCCGACTGAGCCACCGGTGTGCCTCAAACATTTATTTCTGAGAGACAGAGAGACATAGAGCATGAGCAGGGGAGGGGCAGAGAGAGAGAGGGAGACACAGAATACAAAGCAGGCTCCAGGCTCTGAGCTGTCAGCACAGAGTCCAACTCGGGGCTTGAACTCACAAACTGCAAAATCATGACCTGAGCCAAAGTTGGACGCCCAACTAACTGAGCCAATGGAATTTTATTCTTAATTTTGACATCCACATTCACTGCTAGTATATAGAAACACAACTGACTTTTGTATGTTTATATTGTATTCTGCAATCTTGCTAAGCTTACTATGTTGTAAAAGTTTTGGTAGATTCCTTGGGACTTTCTACATAGACAGCCATGTCATCTGCAGACAAGAACAGTTTTATTTCTTCCTTTCTGATCTGTATGTCCTTTATTCTCCCTCTTTTTTTTTTTTTTGGCCTTATTGAATTGACTGTAATTTTCCACATTATGTTGAATAAAACTGGAAGAGCAAGGAGAGCAGACATTCTTACCTTGTTCCCAATGTCCGTGGGAACACCAGGGTTTCACATTAACTATGATGTAAGCTGTAGGTTTTTTACTCGATGTTCTTTATGAAGTTGAGGAACTTTCTATTTTCCAGTTGTTTTCATAAATGATGTTGAATTTTGTCAAGTGTTTTCCTTGCATCAGTTAGTGGATGGTGTGTAATTCAAAGTCCTACTGTTAATGAAGAGAG
>NC_043706.1:101409927-101415262 GCF_006229205.1 Suricata suricatta
GACTGAGCCATCCAGGAGCCCCTAGGACGTTTTATTTTAAACTTCACTGAGTTTCTGCATTTAAGATGTTTATCAGGATACAAGTTAGTAGGTTTGTATGGAATTTACAAACCTCTGTGTGGAGACAAGGCTGAGGGGATCTTAGGGATGGCCAGCCACCTCGGCCAAGGTCTTTCTGTCCTAACACTTACCCTGTTGCTTAAGAGAACTACATCTCCTTCTTAAATGGACTGGTGACTGTAATGGTCTCTGTTTTCTTCAAACTACAAATTCAAATCATGGGTAGGTATGTAGGGGAAGGAAGGAAGATAAAAACCAGTACCTAATTTCTTAGTAGAAGCTGAGATAAATGGCCCAGGCTTTTGAATGAAGAGCCCTCATTTTCCCAAGCTTCGTGATTTCCCTCACTGCCGCACAGGGGTGGTAGGTGTTTGTGAATGCTTTACTCCATCCACAGTGGAGGTCTGTTTTTTGAAACCCTCAGCCCTCAGGTATATGAGAGTCACGTGGGCAGCCCAAGGGATGGGGCCAATTCTCCTTAAAATTTTTTGTTTGTTTTATGTTTTCAGCCTCCAAAAATGCTTTCCAGAGATCCCAAGGGATCACCTCCACTTCCCCAACAGCTCACATTAACATTAAGACAGTATCCTGGAAGTCGGATCAGGAAGTATCACAGACTGTCTGGTCCTCTGACCTCCTTTGTTCAACTAGGTCTCACCCTTGGGGTCTCTTCTGCCTGCTAAGTCAGTTTAGAGAGAGTCCTCCACCATATTGGATCACTTTGGATCTTCCTCACCCTTGAAACTTGATCAAGTTTCTCATCCTCCACCTTTGATGTAGGTGTCCAAGTAACCCTGAGAAGTGGGTTTAGTAAGAATTCCCCTGTCCTTAATGTCTTCTCTTAATCATTTTACATCTATGCTCCCCTTACTCTGTCCGTTGGCTGGAAATAAATCCCAGGATATCTTTGCTGTATTCAGAGTTAAGCCTGATCTCTCTTCCCTATTGCCATAGTCCTGGCCCCTGTTGCAATATTCCCATAGAAAGTCTTCCTTACTGTTTGAGTATCAGAATATTTTTTCTTTTTACTTTAATAGGGATGGGGGATGGGAAGGAGCCAGCATGCCTACTTGTTGCCTTCAAACATGAGAACCCCTAAAATAAGGAGCATTGTTTTTCCTTCATGTTCATCTAACAACCTCTGTTGGTCTCTACCTTCCAAAGTTGTTTTAAGACTAAAGAAAATGTCCCTCACCATTTTATAGTTCTGTCAATTTATTGCTGGTTTATATATTTCTGTGATTAAGTTAATTGTGGAGCAGTATCCCAAGGT
Source organism: Suricata suricatta (assembly GCF_006229205.1). Taxonomy (NCBI): domain Eukaryota; kingdom Metazoa; phylum Chordata; class Mammalia; order Carnivora; family Herpestidae; genus Suricata; species Suricata suricatta. The sequence continues at coordinate 101,411,261 of NC_043706.1, forward strand.
CAAACAAATTGACAAAAATCAACTTTCTGGAGCTGCAACAGAGAGGACCAGAAGGTGGGATCTGACCACAGTGAGCTACAGCACTTAAGAACATATGCTAGAACTTAGATTATACAGCTACCTACTGAACACTGGCAAGTAAAAGTCAGTAGGGAGGTAGACATGAGGAAATAACGTGGGTGATACAAACTGTCTGGGCTGCTGCATTCAGAATTTAATCTTCCTTCTCCCTCAATGCCTACATCCTAAGACTCAATTATATCTTATGTTTCTAATGTCTATCTTTCAGATCTACCAATGGCTTTATCCTGACCTGGAGATCTTAATAAACCGCAGATTCTGTTCAGAGATCTAGGCAGAGATGTGGACAGGAGTCTGCATTTCTAGAAAGCTCACAGGTGTTTTGATGCTGCTGGTCCAGTGGTCCCCTGCCCCTCTGAGCAAAAAAGGCAGGTGCCATCATCTCTAGGCTTGGAGTATTGCCAAACTCCTAATTGGTCTTTCTGTCTCTTTCCAATCCATTCCCCACCCCACAGCCAGAGTGCTCTTCCAAAAATCAAATCTAAACAAGTTCCTCCACTTTCCTTGCTTCCCATTGCCCTGGGCGCCCCTGCCTCTCACGGCAGCTTCAGGCTCCTACTCCCATCTCACGCTCTCTATTCCAGCCCCAGTGAATTCGGCTGAGTTCCTATGAGAACCCTAAGATCTCTATTTCTGGGCTTTCTCACAAACTCTTCTCATTTGACAAACATTATTTTCCTTCTGATTTCCATCTTCCCCTCCCAACTCTTCCAGGCTTTTGAAACCCAGCTGTATACCCTCCTTCCATGGTGATTCTCTAAGACTCTGGACTTTTTCCATCACTGTACTTACGCACCATGTAATTACTTTTCTCAAGTTTCTACCATTGGATTATGAATGAAGGAGAGAGAGAAATACCTGTATTTTCATTGTATCTCCATCAGATGGTTTTGCATACAGAAATGTTCAAAGTATAGTTACAGGGTAGAATTTATTGAATAACTGGAAAAGAGCATTTAGGAAGTAGAAGCCCACTTGGGTTTCAAATTTATATCCCATTTGGTCTTCTTCATAGTCACAACAGGGTTACCAAATGTTAAGGATACAATTGATTAGGTTGTCAAATTGAACCACAATCTAAAGCTTTCTAACTACTTTAGAATAATAGTAGAGTTATTGGAGTTCTGTTTAAGTTTTGTCTTACCTAAGCAATACAGAATACATACCCTGCCTGCAAAACAGGGCAGCTCTGACCAGCTAGCTGCCCCCTACGTTTACAGAAGAGCTAGCAAATAGAAACATAAATGGCGGTAAGATATGTCCAGTAGTCTCCTTTCCCTTTGAGCAAAAAAAGGGAGGTGCCATCATCTCTATGAAAATATGGAAAGACTGGATGGTGAGGGGATGGGTTAAATGTGGAGCTGCTTTGAGAGACCCTTCCAGACAGGTTTAAGCAGTTCTTTAATCTTAATATGTGAGATGCTGTAAATGGATCCTAGCAATTATCATTTTTAATAGAATCTCCAAGCTTTAAGTTTTGAGATTCCACAATGCATTATTTAAAAAATCATAATGGAATCTTTTTGCAACAGATACACATGCTTAACATGAAAATCTATGTGGTTGAAGTCCACCAATTTGGTGAGGGTCACGTATTTTATTATATACAAGACTATAATTGACTATCTGTTGTATTTTCATATTTTTCTTTCCTTAGGCTTTGTTTTTATTGTTTCAAGAAACGAATGGCATAATGAAAACATTAGGATGTGGCTTGCCTTCTTGTTTTGTCATTGTTACCAGATCCTAACGCTCACCTCTTATCTGGCTCAGGATTCTGGTGTAGAATAGATTGCTTCATTCCCATGAAAGTATTACCTGAGATGGAAAAGGTCACCTCTGGGAGCCCACCTGGCTCACCCCACGAATTCCTCACTTGTAAACAATACTCTCCATTGTCTTCATTCACTGTTCACGGAGCCTGGCCTGTTGGAGGCCAGCAGCAGCTGCCCAAACTCACCTTCTTAGAAGGAATGAAGAGAAAAAAGAAAAAGGACAGCTGGAGTTAGGGAGTAATTCAATGTTTTAAAGTATCTTTTATGTTTAGTGTGTGAGAGTATTCAATATTTCCATGAGTGTGAATTTACTTTTAAATATATTTTTAAAATATTTATTTTGAGAGAGAGCACACAGGAGCAGGGAAGGGGCAAAAAGAGAGAAAGAGAGAGAGAGAGAGACAGAGACAGAGACAGAGAGACAGAGAGACAGAGAGAGAATCCCAAGCAGGCTCCCTGCTGTCAGTAGGGGGTGAGAGCTCCATCTAAAAAATGTGAGATATGATCTGAGCCAAAATCAAGAGTCCTTTGCTTAACTGACTGACCAACCAAGGTAACCCCTGCATTTACTTTTAATACAAATGTGATAAACCTATTTATTGAGTACCTCTTACATGCTAGAACTGTATATACACACTTTACTTCCTCATCGTGACAGCCAGGGCAATTAGGTATTCTATTCCCCAACAAAAGTGAGGCCCAGAGAGACTCAATCCTAGTCAGTGGCTGATCCGGAATTCAGGTTTGGATCAGCCTCACTTCTAAAGTCCAAGCTCTTTCCTGTAGGCTCTGCTACCTTTGAGAAAGCAAAGCCCACAAACTCATTGGAAATTTCAACAAGGTTTTCACTTGGTTAAAAAATAATGACAGAGGAAGAAATGAATGCATGTATTAACAGAGTATCCAAAGAGCACGCGGCTGGTGAAGATTGGACCTCCCGGATTTATTGTCCCCGCCCCCAATCCCCTCTCGGCACTAGCAGGTGTTAACTATGGCATCCTGTTACCCAGGAAAACCGCAGGGCACAGCAGCGGAGGAAGCGCCGGAGACCTGCAAGCAGGCTGAAGATATCACAGTCTTTAAAATATGTACTGAATCCGTCCACTTTCATTTGCACTGCCGCTTCCCCATTCAACTATTCGGTAATAGCCTTGTAAATCTCCGCGCTTCCAGCTTGCCCCCGCCCCGCCCCCCCAGCCCTTCTCCACATCCCGAAAGAATCAGATCGCGAGTCCGAACGGTCCTTGGGTGCTCACTGGTCCCAAGGTCCAGTGAAACATCCTTTAGGTGGCTCTCCAGGCCTTCCACGTTCTGGCCCCTGCTCCGTGCACTGGCTTCCACCTCTTGCCACGTAACCACCTGTGCACCCTGCTCCAGACACCCTGGCGTTTTCCTCCCTCGGTTCTTTCGCACGCTGCAGCTGGCTGTTCTGTCCCCCGCCCCCTGCATTCCCAAGTCCCCTTAGTTTCAGTTTAGAAGCCACTGTTTAAGTGAGGCCTTTCCTGGGTAATTGCTCCCCCGCGGTCTCTTCACCCGCCATCTAATTAGATCTTCCTAAATGTGCTCCCCAAGTTCTTCATGTTACCTATTGCAATTTGCATTATACACTTGCCTGATTATTTTTAAAGTCTGCAAGTGTCACAAGGGTTTAGCACTGTGCCTGCCTGCCACACTGCTGGAACTTAAAAACTTTTGAATGAATGCAGGGAAGGACTTAATTACAGTTTAATTGTCACCACCATCAACCTATCAAACAATATTTTGAGCTCCCCAGTACTGCTATCCTGGCTTTCCCGCCCCTGTGGGGTTGGCAAAACCCTAGTGGAAAGCAGCGTTTCTGACCCACCCACCGCGCGCTCCGGAACTCTGGGGAGGACCTAAGCACAGCGGGGCTCGGGGCGAGTCTCAAGGCCAGGTGTCCCCCTGCCTCCCAGGTTCACGTGCACTAGAGCGTGAGCGGCGGAAGGAAAAGAGAGAGTGAAGCCAGGTGCGTCGGTAGCCGACGGGAGACCGCGGGCAGCATCTGGGGGCCTCGGACCTCGCGGCCAGCAGCCGCGGGGGATCTCCACTTCCTCCTTTGGGGGCCGGCGCGCGAGGCTGGGCGGGGCGGGGCGGGGCGGGCGACGCCCCCGCCGGGCTGGGCTCC
>NC_043706.1:101415362-101476977 GCF_006229205.1 Suricata suricatta
GCGGCCTCCTGGCCCTCCTGCTAGTGGTCTCCGCCCCGCTCCGGCTGCAGGCGGGCGAGCTGGGTGAGTGGAGCGCGGCCGGCGGGGGTGGGCCGGGCCGGGCCTGGAGGCACCCGGCGCGGGAGGAAGTGGGGTCGCCGCCTGCACCCGCGGACTCGTGCTCTTTCTGGCCGACGGCGGCTCGCGTATAAAATAAGTTACCGAATTTCGGATCGTTCTCCCACCCAACTCCTTCCTGCTCTGCTCAACGAGAGAAGCAACTTGACGCCTCCCCACGTTCGCTCCACTTTCCCCGCAGCCGGGCTCACTCTGCTCCCAGACTTCCTGACTCCGCTGGCCCCGGGAGAAGTGACATGGCCCCGAGGTCGCGAGTTGGCGACCCCGGCCGCCACAGGAGAGAGTCTTGGGTGGGGACGTCGCTCTCAAGCCTCCGTTGACAAGGCTGCTGAGCAGCTGGGCGGCCGGGCTCTCAGTGCGCGGCTTCTGCGATCTTAGCGGGTGCGTTTGCCGCTTGTAGGAACCGGGGGAGACGTTTCCCCGGAGTTGTGGTCTGGGGGCCGGCGGGCCGCCCTGCAGCTCCTGACCCTTGTGCCCCTTGCGCCCCAAGTTGGAGTGTTTTGGGTTTGGGCGAGTCGACCCCCGACCTGGCTGGTCTTTCTATGGACCTGTTTCTTGGTTTCAGGTTGGACGTAATTAATCCACAGCCCAGTTTGCCTCTGCACATCCACCTGATTGAAGCAGCAAACCGTTTCAGCAGCCCTGGACAAATCCTTGTTAATTAGTTCTTTACTGATAAAGCAGCTTTCTGCGACTTCTCAGTTCTTGTTTCCTTTCCTTCCCTACTTCTGCCCGTATACAACTGAGATTATTTAATAGCACTGGCCATCTAGACAGTGCTCACACCCCCACCTCGTGTTTTCTAATGAAACAAGAAATCACTGGTAAACCAAATGCTGGCATTACCCCCGCCCCAAACCACGTATCCATTCCCAGTCTGAAACATGGATACTTAAGATGTTACTAGTGGTTCCTAAATTTGCTTACATACCAATTTGTTTGTTTTAAAGCTGAAGTTTAGACAAAATGTATCTTGGAACTAATAGAATGCTGTGCATATCCTAAAATTTTAATAAATATGTGTGCTTTTGGGGGCACCTGGGTGGCTCAGTCGGTTAAGCGTCGGACTTCCACGCAGGTCATGATCTCAAGGTTGGTGGGTTGAAGCCCCAGGTCAGGGTCTGTGCTGAGAGCCAGTAAGCCTGGAGCCTGCTTCAGATTCTCTGTCTCCCTCTCTCTCTCTGCTACACCCCTGCTCGCACTCTCTCTGTCTCTCAAAAGTGAATAAACGTTATAAAAATTAAAAAAAATATGTTCTTATTGAATATGTAGGAATTGATCACAGGTATTTTAAGCACTTAATGTTTCTCATCACTGAAGTTGCAACTTTCTTTTTGAGTTTATTTATTTTTTGAGAGGGAGAGGGAAAGAGAGTGGGGAAGGGACAAAGAGAGGGAGAAGGAGAATCCCAAGCAGGCTCCACACCCAGCAGGGAGCTGAATCCTGGGCTGGGTCTTATGGACCAGGGGATGGTGACCTAAGCCAAAATCAAGTCAGTTGCTGAATCAACAGAGCCACCCAGGCTCTCCTGGAGATGCGACTTTAATACTGCAGGTCTGTGAATCCCTGTGACAGTGTGTTCCTGTACTAATCTGGCCAAAACTGCCATCCATATTTTCAGAGAAGTTTCAGATGTTGCAAGATCATCCAGGCTGTTGAACAGGTGCTTTGTGGAGCAGTTCTCAGGGAGCAAGTGTGATTGCTTAGATTTTTATTGCGCTTCCAACTTGAGATTTTATAGCAGTTGACTAGTAGAAGAAGATGTTGTCATTTGAGTTTCCATGAAACATCCTGTATATTTAGGATATTAAAAGAAACAATAAAGGCATAAGTATTCAATCACACCAAAAAAGCAAAACTGAGTTTTGGGACTTTTACTGAAAAAAAAAATCTAGGAACTCTGGCTCTGGTGCCTCTTGAATGAAACAAGAAGTGAGTGATTTTTCTTTGTGAATATTTCTCACATCTGTGATCTTCCCAATTAGACACTTTGCAAGTGTCTCTAAGTTTAAGTAGGCACACCCATTGGTCTTGAGATACGCTACTGGCCTTGTGGTTGGATGAGGGTTGTAGGTGTTATTAGCAATCTGCATGTTTAGAAGAGGGCAGCCCTAGCATAACAGTCAGTTTTTGGTGAGAAGATGACCATTTATTACATTTTACCTTTATCATTCTTGGAGTCAGCCTAGTCTGGTGCTTCTCAGGTCCTAACCTGCCTGATCACCTCTGTCTCTGGGAGTTTTGTAAAGCCCCAGCTCCAGATTGTGAATCAGAACTGCCAGTGGGTGGGGCCTGGGAATATGCACTTAAAAAAAAAATTTCCTCAGGTAATTCTGATTCAAATCAGCTTTGAGATGGTGGAAACATTTTATAATGTAAGGATTATGATAAATTGCTACCATCTGTGTCATGGACAGTTTAATATTACATGTTTATTCATTGTGTTATGTTTCAGGAAATGAATGTGATAATTTAATCTGAATATTTTGAATCCAGTCAGTGAAATTATTCCAGTTTTTTATGTCAGAGACTGGAGAAGCTATATGGGTTTCTTTGTAGGGCTGCTCCTTGCCTATCTGGTACTTTTGCTCTATTTATTTTTTTAAAACTGGCTGCCTCTTCTAGTGTTTATAGCCTGCCCGTTCCCGGACACTAGGACTTGATGAGCAGAATTTGGTCTCATGTCTGCTGCTGCTTCTGCCCTGCTCCTCAGGACCTAGTTAACTAAATTGAGATATTTACACAGATTGTTTCACATGGTGTTTGAACTTTATAACATCACATGTAAGTTAATCTTTAATATTGATTCAAGTATTACAATTCCGTAGGCTTGGACTTACATCTTCTTACCTTGATTATAAGTTTTGAGAATTAAATACCCTAATTCACGTGTTAAATTTGTGCTAACTATACATCCCTGATTCTCCCTTCCCCAAAATATTTGGAGATGTGTATGAAAGATTTCTTCCTTGTGATTTAAGTGTTAGTGAAGAGTAAAACTAAGCAGTCTCTAAGGAAACTTCTAAGTATAGAACTGGATACTTAAAAATTGCCTTAAATATTCTGTCCAAATCTTGGACAGGTCTGTTCTTAAGTCTTCACTTATGCATGTTTGGTTAGACATGGGGTAGCTGATGTCTGATGTCCTAGGTGAGTGGCTTCTGAAAAAGTAAGCCCAAGTTTATTCTGATAGCTTCTGTATCGGTGTGTGCACCCACCCCAGACTTTTCTCATCTCCGAGGTCTGGGCTTCTGTCTGCCGTGTAGACTGTAAGTTCCTGAGGGAGGGACTGGAATTGTCATTGTCCTCCTGGTGCCTGACAGAGGTGTTCAATAAATGTTTCTTGGGCTGAACTGAACAATCCCTTCATGTTTAAGAGATAGATATCTTCAAATTGTTTCTTAATTCATAGAAACTAAGTAATGAAGAGTCTACTAAAGTTCTTTATGAAGGTTTATCTGGTGTTTCCCTTAATTAATTTTGTTTAGCAAGCCCAGCTCTCTTGGAATGCTTATTTCTGTGTGTAAGGATGCCTTTTAAAAAATGTTTATTTTTGAGAGAGAGAGCAAGCAAGCGAGAGTGAGGGAGGGGCAGAGAAAGGGAGACAGAATCTGAAGCAGAGAATCTGAAGCAGGTTCCAGGGTCTGAGCCGTCAGCACAGAGCCTGTCGTGGGACTCAAACCCGCAAATTGTGAGATCACGACGCTTAATCTACTAAGCCACCCAGGTGCCTTGTCAGCTGGGTGGCAAGGATGCCTTTCAAATGAAGGAACAGCAGAAAGAAGGGAACATGCCAGCAGAACGTGAACTGTATCTTTTGGCTACAGTAGATGTAATTTGTAACACTCAGAAACATTAAGTTGCACCATATAGTTCAGAAAATAAGTTACATTAAAGGATTTGTTAAACAAACCAAAGGAAGCTATGCTATTAGGATTTGAACTCTGAATAGCTCGAACTGTATTTATTAACTTTTTGTCTTATAAGTTGAACTCTTTTAACCGTGTGGTACTGAAACAGACTTGAAAATCACATAGAAAACATACCTTGGAAATACGCTAGACATCTGACATTTGTAAGGAATTATGTTTTTATTTTTAAGATGCATGGGGAAGTGAAATTAACTGCACCATTTAGCAAAGTTTTTAATCATGTTAAGGCAGAAAGAGCAAAACAAAACCAAAAAACTTGTTCAGGGAAATATGGAAATATTTTCTGTAAGGTTTGGACTTATTGCTATGTGTGTGTCCTAAAGCGTAATGTCTACCATGTACATACTAGAGTAACAGGTTGTTTTGTGTTTTTTAAGGAGAGCATACACATAACCTCTCTGGAGTTGCCCCTTAGCATGTGGTAAAAGCTCAATGAATGCCAGCTGTCTTCATTTCTGTTTATTACTACTAATTTGACAAATAATGGGGTCCCTTCATTCTGCCTTCCCCACTACCTCTAGGACCTCATTTTCTTCCATGCTTCCCCACACTCCCAGCCATAATGGCTTTCTTGCCATTTTTTCAAAGATGTCAGACACTCTTCTGCCTCAGAGCCTTTATACATACTGCCCGGAATAGGCTTGCCCCAAATATCCACATCACTCCCTCCCCCTTCAGTCTTTGTTCAGATACTGCCCTCTCAGGGAGAATGTCCCTAACCACCTGTGACCCTCCTGCCATCCCCCAGGACTCCTTATTCCCCTTCCCTGCTTCATTTTTCTCTGGAGCACTACCATCTTTCAACAGAGTATATCATTTACACTTTTATTTAATGTGTCTGCCTTCCCCCGCAAGAATGTCAGGTCCGGGAGGAACTTGGTGCTTTGAACAGTGGCCAGCACATGATGGGGCACAGTAGGGGATGTGTGCTCCGCGAGGATGGCAGCAGAAACACAATTCCTGCCCTGTTGTTAAAGACTCAGAGCTGTGACTCTAGCTGAGACTCAAAACCAGAACAAGACAAAGTAATAAAATCCTATGTCTAGTCCCACTGTTATTTATAGATAAAAAGTCTGAAATATGGATTTAAAATAGAAGAACTCATTCTGGTATATTTGAAGTTTGGCTTTGAGGATAAACCCATAAATATAACAGGCTTTCAGATATTTTTTTTTGTTAGACTATGGCATAATTTTGCCTTTTTGCAACTGAAGAGTCACATTGATGTCATTTTCCAGATGTTTGTTCTCTGCTTTATATATGTGTGTGTGTGTGTGTGTGTGTGTGTGTGTGTGTGTGTGTTTGTGTGTGTATGTGTATAAGTTGTTTGCCTTGGGTGGGTAGGGGAGTGGGAGAGACTTAATTGATGGGGAAAAAACCCACATGGCGATTTCTAGCCCAATGTAGAAATAAATTTTAACTGTGAGCTCTAGTATGCTGAATCCAGACCCACTGTCTGTTGGATTGAAGAAGAGAAGTTCCTTTTGTTTTGTTTTTCCAGGAGTGGGGAGGAAGGGAGGAAAATTGGGGAGAGTAGAGATGAAATGGAGCTTTTTATAGTCTTCCACCAGCACCTGGTCCTGTGCCTGGTAGAGAAAGGGCTCCAGATTACGGTTTCCTGTGTTGGCACATAAATGGTGTAGCTGAGGTTTGAGAGAATGAGGTGAAGGGTAATATTCACTAAACTGTTTTAAGCAGAATTGCATACATGACTATTGTGATGACTTAGGAAACACTTTGAATGTATTCGAGGAAATAACTAAATTCAACTCTGAAAAGGTTTGAGAATCTTTGACACTCCTTTCTAGGCAGCACCAAGAAAGCTGCCTCGAGTTAGGTGCGGGCAGTCTTAAGAATATTGGAGCAGGTGATACAGTCACGGATCCCCAAGATCTCCAGCTGCTTATACATTGAAGGCATCAGGGGCCTCCACCTTAAAAATCACTCGGATAGTGTTCAGATATTTGTGACATTGTCACTGTATTAAGCCATATTGTTGTGTAGCTTTGACTGTTTACTGCCATTTCCATCTGATCTATTAATCTAGTCTTTATCTACTATCTCTCTGGGAGCTTTTATCCTGTGTGCAGTTGTACCTAATACTTGCAGAAGTGTCTTGTGTCTTATGTGTGGTAATTTTAGCTTAGGTGGATTTTTTTTGTAAGAAAAGCTGCAAACAATAACATTAAAACAAGCTAAGTGGTTTTATTTTGCCCCATTTTCCCCTTTTTGTAAGCTACACTGGAGGGTTTTTTTTTCCCAAACAAAACCAAAAACCATTAAATTTCTCTTAGAATTGGACTTTCTTTCCCGACTGCTTTCCCAAACATATTCCCTGGTGCTTACAAAGTACAACAGGTGTGGACCAAGCAGTGCCGATAATACTGTACTGACACATCATATTCCTGCCAGGAAGCTGTTACACAGAGAACCTCTAAGGACAGGTTTTTGGCACGCGCACACACACAAATAGCCCTGCAACCAATGTACATATGTACACACACGCACTTATATACTATCTCCCCTTTTTTAAAAAATAAATATTAGGTAGACAAAATTTCATATATAAAATATGTGTAAGGTATAAAGAACAACAATAAAACTAATACCTGGATACTCACTCTACTGCCTCATCTCTACATGCTTTTATATTCTGCTTTTTTTCTCAAGTTCATATTTTATTAAAAGCTTTCAGCATACTATCTGGGAAAAAGTTCCCAAGTTTATATTTATTTTAAGAATTAGCCTTCAGGGAAACCGAAAACTCATTTTCAAGTCATTTATTGCTACTGAGGAATATCTAATGGAAAGATGGAGTTTTTGTCTTGGCCAGTCAGCTATGGGTCTTGTCCAGATTTTTGTCTTTTGTGTGATTCAAATAACCCTTCCTTGCTCAGAGGGAATTTGTTTGTCCATACTATGTTTGAGAAAATTATTACTCCGAATGTAGTAAGTGTCAGAAAGGGAAGATTTCTTAGTTCTTCTTGGATGAGATTCTTACTTCATACTTAAAGGAGTCAGCTTTGTCAATGATTAGACGATTTGGAGTTTATCTTTACTGAAAACCACATTTGTTTTACATGGTTTTATCTTCATTTTCCAACTCAAATTACAACCACTATTGTACATAGCCTTTTAATTCAATGTCCAACATATTTAAATTTTACAAGAAGGCAAAAGAACAGCCTCTCTTTCATCACAAAATTAAAATCCTTGGAAATTAGTACAAGTCTAGTTCTACTTCATGGTTAAGTCTGTTTAGTGGATGTGCCTAAAAGTTGTGTATAAATTATTTTTTAAAATTTTTTAATCTTTATTTTTGAGAGAGAGAGAGAGAGAGAAACAGAGCATGAGCAGGGAAGGGGCAGAGAGAGAGAGGGAGACACAGAATCTGAAGCAGGCATAGGGCTGGAACACGTGAACCACAAGATCATGACCTGAGCTGAAGTCGGACTCTTAACCGACTGAGCCACCCAGACGCCCCAATAAATTATTTTTTTTTAAAGAGCACTCTACTCTTGAAAAAAGGAAAACAAAACAAAACTGTATTTCACTATCCTGGCAAAGAACAAAGCCAATGGATATTAAAAGTTAAGTACAGTAAATTTGAATTCTAGTGCATAAAACTTCCTACAGGGAATATCAGTAAACATCTCTGTTGGACTCACTTAATTTTTAAATGGCCGAATGGATTTAATTCAGCTTTTTAATGGCTTTTCACAAAAACAGGTTTGCTTCGTATTGAAATGTGATTGATTTCAGCCCAAAGGAGGAGACTTTTGAGACTTAATAGTCCATAGGACCACTGAAACATGAGATCTGTTTATTGAATTGCTCCCATTCTGAGGAGTTTAGAACAGAGGCTGCTTATTTTGAGAATTACATGGACCATGATTCGCCTTATTTCCCCTCAAAAAGCCCCTGTTTTGCCAAGAGACTAAAATTGAAGAGAGCCTACAGACAGAGGAATGGCCCTGTACCTGCTGTGGCTCCTAGCTCCAAAGGGGCTAAAGACCTGTGACACTCTCTTGCCCTGTGGGTGGGAAATTCTTTTTCCTTTTTCTTCTCTTTACTACATTTGCTGGGCTGTATTACTAGGTTATGTTATTTTATTTTATTTTTAAATATAGTTTATTGTCACGTTGGTTCCCATATAACACCCAGTGCTCATCCCAAGAATATTACTAAGATTTTAACAGAAACACTCCCCACCCCCCACCATGAGGTATTTGACATATATTAAAGACTTAATGGCATTTCTCTCCCAAATATTTGATTTGTGTTTCTAAATAGTCTTTTACATGACTACAATGCCATGAACACATCTAAAAATGTTAATGGTGCCATCTTAATGTCTTCTAATAGTCAAGTCATATTCAAATTTACCCAATTGATCTAAACATGTCTTTTTGCTGCTGCTTTATACTAAGAAAGATCCAAATAAGGTCCATACGTTACAGATATTTGTCTCTTAAGTCACTTTTAATGTACCACTGACCGCTGCACACATGCATTTTATTTTCCTGCAAGGGGATCAGGTTCAGCTATATTGTGACGCAGCTCAATCTTAAATTAGACCAATTGGCTTCTGAGTTTTGTGTGTTTTACTTGGTGCACTATCTACTGTATTTCTCTGTAAACTTGAAATTAGACCTAAAGATTTGATCAGATTCATGCTAAGTGTTTTTGGTAAAAGTACCACAAAAGTGTCATGTGCTGCTAATTGTGTCTCAAGATGCATACATTAGTATTGTTATTATTGCCCCACTTTCCATCATGCTAAAAATGATCAGTGACTTCAGGAAGTGACAACTTGATTCCTCCATTATGAAGTTGTCTTTAAGACCCGTAAATAGTCTATAGAATGATAATTTCTTACTCAGTAAAATTCCTCTTCCCCATGAACATTTCATTCGGTGGTGTAAGTATCCATCAGTCATTGCTTGTCCACTTAGATTTTTTATGTCAATAAAAATGTAAAACCCAACCTTCATAGGTATCTGGTGTGTTTTTTGCATCTAATTGAATTCTGATGGTTCTGAAGGCTATGAAGGGAACTGAGATCAGAAGGATTGAATCTTTTACCCCAGGCACACTCACTTTCTATGAGTGTCCATAGTGGGATACAGGTGCGTGTCCTACAATCCTAGATGCCTTAGGATGGTCTCTTGCCCTTCATCTTCGAGGGAAGCTCTTGTCCTGGGGAGATCAAGTTAAAAGAAGCAAGCCTTAGAGAAACATAATTTCAGGAAGTTCTTTATGCAATAAATCTTTAAGTTAATAGTCTTTGGTTTCTCTTAGAAGTGATCACATTTACCACAGAAATAGTAACACTTTTTCAAATCTCAATTAGTAGTTAACCAGGTGTTTTAATTGCATTGTGATAAGTTCAGTGGTGCAAGATGTGGAAGGTATAAAGGCAGTATAGTTTCTGGGGACTGTGCAATGTGATATGAGCTTTATAAGGTTTATTTTTTCCTCCATCAACTCTTAATGTTTCATACTTCAGTAGATGCATGATAAGATACCATTTCTTTCCTAACTGAGATTTGCTATTTTCTGGTCAGTAAACATTGATTGCTTTCTACTTATATGTGGTGCATCCATGTATGTTCCTAGAAATTTTCGCATCCCATTTCTTTGTGTATTTTCTACCATATGCTCAAATAATTTCTAAACTGACACTTTTTTCCAGGTGTCAGAAATGTCACCCTGGCTTAAATGTAGATCCTAAAATTGATTATTGCCTGTTCTAGACTTATACATGACATCATGAAAATAAGTGTCAAAGAATTGAGAATATAGACTTGTTCCAATTTTAGGAACAGATACTAAAATAAAACCATATAAAATTGGTATCTCAAGGATTTTTCATTTTTAAAAAGGTTCACTGCAAGATCCCAATCTATTTTTTAAAAATTGCTTAAAATTTATTTTTGAGAGATAGCGTGTGAGCAGGGGAGAGGCAAAGAGAGAGGGATACACAGAATCCAAACCAGGCTCCAGGCTCTGAGCTGTCAGCACAGAGCCAGATGTGAGGGTTGAACCCACCAACCATGAGATCCTCACCTGAGCCGCAAAGTCTGAGGCTTAACCAACTGAGCCACCCAGGCGCCCCTGCTCCCTATCTATGAATAGGAATTAATTAATAAGGGCTCTTTAAGTCTCTTTCTATTTAGAGTATATCTTTCAGGCATCAGCAGGAATAGTCATTACCAAGAACTTTTTGAACCTGCAGAATTTCCAGGCCCTGCCTATTACCCAGATCCCAAGATGACTGGTATGCCCACAGAAGGTTAAGAAGCAGCACTTTGATCTACTGAAAAGTTCATTTACAGAGCATCTTTTAGGAGCCACCTTGGTGCTAAGTAAAGTGAACACCTTTGTTTGAGGTAAAATAGTCCCCTCTCATTAGACTGACCCTTACTAGTGTGATAAAAAGTACTTGCTTAAGTGATTAAAGAGAGAGGGTGATAAGGTTTCTCATATCCTGAGTTTTACAAGAATCCCTGAATTAAACATGGCTATTTTCCTCATGTTAATTTTGAGACAAAAGGGTAAGACTGTACAAAAATTATGTGGGTTTTAATGCATGTGGTGCTGCTCAGCAGTGATGTGAGCATGGACACGTCTTAAATCTGTCTGCCTCGGTTTCCTCACCTCCACATTGGGTGACTCTAGCAATTTCCTCACTGGAATTCAGATGAGGTTCGGATGCCAGCTCGGCCACCTGGGCCAGGTAACTGGCGTCTCAGAGCCTTATCTTCTTCACACATAGAACAGGGGCGGTAACAAGAGGGACGTGGGAGGAAAGAAGGGTGCTGTGGGCTACAGTCGTGCCCTATTGGAAATGGCCTCTCTTATAAGCTATGGGGTGTATTCTTGGATGTTTGCGATACTAGTTTTTATATGTCGGTATGTGTGTCTATGAAATGTTTCATAATTTTAAAAAGGGAACTAACATTTATAATCTTTAAAATATGATCATTATAAGAAGATTCAGTAACATAAAGTCCCTTTAGAATACTTTGTATCTGTTGCCTTTTATAATAAATGTTTAGTAAATGCTAAGTGTTAGCATTTTCATGATTTAATGTTTTTTTTTCTATTCTAATAACATTTTAGTTCTAATTGACATTTTGAAAAATATATCTGGGAAAGTGACGTGTGTGTGTGTGAGAGAGAGAGAATTTGTATAGTTTTAACTTCTAAAACCAAGATTAACTTTATCCACACTTGGTAACTGGATTTTTTTTTTTACTCCCAAGAGAAAAGTCATTGTCCAGTTACACTTTATCTGACTATTGACGTTGTGTATATTGGACATGGAACCAAGGTTAGAAAGCATAGCACGGGGTAGAGACAGGAAAGATTTCCCGCATTTATCTTCACCCCCAGCAATTGCCAACTTGGACGTGACATCAACATCCTGACATTATTAGGAAAGACCAGCAGCTGCCTTTCTCTAACTTCCTTATCCTGAGCATCAACTCAACAGAGATAAAATAGTTGTCTTAGACTTGTTTTGCTGTACAGACAAGTTTTTTCTCATTTTTATCTGTGAAATTAAGCAACTCCTCTTAAAGAATGCATCCAGTTTGTTACAGATTTCCCCCAAAGCACTTGTGACTTAACAAGAGTGGGAAAAGTCTTCCTTTTGAATGATCAGATTTACATAGTATAATTTGGGTATCATTTTTCAAGATGCTGTACTAGCCATAATGGGGGCAGGGAGCATTCTAATTAGAGTTTCTGGCAGTTAGACTCTCTAACCCTTAACACGGCCTCACTCATCTTTACCATGCCCAGTTGTGATTGGGCTCTTTTTTAATGTTTATTTATTTATTTATTTTGAGAAGGAGAGAGAGATCCAAAGCAGGTTCTATGCTCAGTGTGGAGCCTGACACGGGGCTCTGTCTCCTGACTGTGAGGTCATAACGGGAGCCACAATCAACTGTTGAGGCACCTGGGTGGCTCAGTGGGCTAAGGGTCCAACTTCAGCTCAGGTCATGATCTTGTGGTTTGTGGATTCGAGCCCCACATGAGGCTCTGTGCTGACAGCTCAGAGCCTGGAGCCTGTTTCGGATTCTGTTTCCCTCTCTTCCCCTCCCCCACTTTCCCTCAGTCTCTCTCTCAAAAACAAATATTAAAAAAAAAAAAGAGTCAATGCTTAACTGACTAAGTCACTCAGGCACATGTGTGGTTAGGCTTTTTAAAGATGAGGAAAATTGATACACAAAAAATGATAATGTTTTTAAGATCATAGAGCCAATGAGTGAGGGAATGGGACAAAGTCAGTGAACCCAAAGCAATATTCTTGATACTTTAATATGTGTGGTAGTTTTAAATAAAACTATGGCAGTTAAAGTATTTTGAATTCTTACTATGTGCTAGCCTCTATGCTCAATACTATACTAGCATTATCTCACTTAGTGCTCATGTGAATGCTGTGTGTCATTGTCTCTGTGATGGTGAATTGTAGCTAAGAGAGGTAAAGGCACTCATCTAAGGTCAAACAGCCAGTACTGGGCAGGAACCAGTGTCCTAACATTGTGCTCTGTCACCTCTTAAGTATATGGAAATAATTTATGAAATTAGAAAAACAATAGGTGTGCAAGCCCCCTCCCCCCACACCCACACTCCTGCTGTGTTCTTTAACTTTTCTTTAGGAATCCCAGGATGGCAGAGTGACCAAGAACTGTGTAGTTCTTGTAGTTCTGTGTGGTGATACTTATAGCACATTAAAGGACAGCATTAAATTAGGTTTTGAGATTTTTTTTCTGCTAGGTAAAAATGATGCTTCTTATGTGAACATTTAAAGTTTTTGATGCCTTTGCAACCTGATGGAAACAGCCTCACATTATGCAAGGAGGCTTGGATAGGGCCTCTTGAAATGACTCATTTCACTTTCATGCATTCAAATGGATTTATTTTAAGTGATTCTTTCAGCTGATAGGAAACACCATCTTGGGAGTTTTCATGGAGAGACTTTTGACAATATGTACCTTGTGTTTCCTTTTATTTTACTGCCAAATGTCTGTCATCTGCGGAGGTGAACGTATCATCTTCTTTAGATCATTAGTCCTATCATTAGCTTCCATTATTATACTTGGTAACGATAGGGTTTAAAGAGATTCTAAAACAGTTTTGCAGAACTCAGTCCTGTGCTTCTGATCCAAAGTTGCATCTTCTGTCAGCGTAGTATTATCCATTTTCCTTTCAAGAAAACAAAAAATTTTGAATAATTGAAATTTTATCATCACAACCTCGGTCTTCCTAGTTTTACTCTCAGGTAACCACTTAGGCCCTTCTGCTCTTCTTTTTCCTTTCCAGGCAACACCCAACATAAGAAAGGTAAACGCGGCTGCGAAGAGCAAAATTTATGAGAGAGTATGGCTGACAATGAAATTAGTAATACCTTGGGAAATCTGTTCACACTGCCATCAAAGGACTCTGTAATAATTGCAGCCTCCCCTTTGTGGTTGAAGAGATTGTAGTCATCGAGATCTCACTTGATCTTACACATGGGAAGAGATGTTCTCACACCCACACGCAGATGATTGTAAATGCGTTGAGACCTGTTATAACTTGAATATTAGAGCAAGGATACAACAGTAATGAAATCATGTTTCGAGAAATGGTTTCATTCTTGTGATATTTTAGAGCACTGTTTCTCAAATTGCAGGTGGCGACCCATTAATTGGCAATAAACTCAACTCAGTTGACACAACCAGCATGCTTTCAATCTTAAAAAATGAAATGGAATAGGAAAAGCACATTTGATAACAAGAATTGTAACATTAGACTTCTGTTTGTTTCAACACGCATATGCATGTGTGCTTAGATTGTAATGAAAAATCTGTGTTCTCTTTTTTTTAATGTTTATTCATTCTTGAGAAAGAGAGTGAAGGAGAGTGAGAGAAAGACAGAGTGTGAGTGAGGGGAGGGGCAGAGAGAGAGGGAGACACCAAACCCAAAGCAGGCTTCAGGCTCTGAGCTGTCAGCACAGAGCCCGACGCAGGGCTTGAACTCACAAACCATGAGGTCATGCATGACCTGAGCCGAAATTGGATGCCCACCCAAGCCCACCTAGGCAGCCCCCAAAAATCTGTGTTCTAAGTAGGGTCATATTTTTTTTTAAGTTTGAAGTGTGTTGTTTTCTTGTATGGATTAATTAATAATTAATCTTAAAGGAATATTTTTGCTATGTATTTTATGTCATCCAAACAATTTTCCACAAGTGCAATTCAGTTGAAAGTTTTCTTCTGAAGCCTAATCCCTGCTTTGTAGTATTACAGAACTTAGTTCATACCAGGTGTATCTTTATTTCACTTTTCTGTTAGTGGACCGTGATTTCTCATCAAAGGGAATAGTCTTTTAAGGAAGTTATTGTTTTCCTTTCTTAGTGGGTGGAATTAGAGTAGACTAAATAAACAGTTGACGCGTGTAGACAAGCATCTGGGATTTGTTTTAAGCTTATTTAGAAAATACCCTCTATATTCATACTTCCGGAACAGCTGATATTAAAAGCATAGAGCATTCATTGCAGGCATTTGGAGAATAGACATTGAGCCCATACCTCGGTTTTGAACCTGTCACTGTAGTCTCAGGATTTGTTAGCACACCACTCTTCTCTTGCCTGTGAGCTCCTTCAAGTGAGATCTGCATTATCCTAAGTTCCTAGCTGTTGAGTGAGTTTTTAATGACGGTCTGTGCATATTGGTTTAAAGAGACTTCTTTCAGTCTGTATCTTAAGGCTAATGCTAAAAGTAGCTTCTGTTACAGAGAATATTAGGTAAATTTCATATTTTTCATTATACTGTTTTTCTGATATATACAAAATGTTTTTGTATTGTAGAGAAGTTAGAGAATAAATGTATAAATAAAATGAAAATCACTTGTAATCCTGCATCATAGCACTTCAAACATTTTCCCTTTTTATCTGTTAGTACAGTGTATTCTGTTTTTAAATAGAATTCTAAAACATGACTTTAACTTTTCCTTAATATCATGTCTTGGAGAAATAGTTTGGCTATCCTTTTCTAATTTAGATTGTTTCCAAATGTTCAGAAATAAAATATTTAAATTTTGTGTAGAGATCACTTGGAAATCTATAAACTACTGAATACTTAACAGCTTTTCCCCAAATCTGAACTTCACCCAGTTTTGTTTTTGTAAGTTGTTTTGAGAAGGGGTTTGGTCAATCCCACAAGTCACATAGGTCCACGCAAACCCCAGTATGAAGGCCATCATGGGTGACCACCCTTCAAATATTCTGCAGAGGAGAGGAGGAAATGATGCATACTTTAGTCATCATGTGCTTTGGCCATTAAATTACAGTTCAAAGGAAGAAAAAGGTAAACACTGGGCGGGAGCCCCTTTGGAAGAGGAGACAGTTCCCTGTGGCAAAGCCCCCTCGTTCCCCTTCATTTCCATGCTCCCTCCACTTCGATGTTAGGTAGGTGACAGAACCTAGCTGTGTCCCCCCACGCTACTGTGTCACTGTGGCTCCCTGACCATCAGGCCTCCCAACACCATGTGGAGCTTAATTTTCAAAACCAAGGTTGTATTTTTTCCCCTAAAGACTGACCTTCATTTCTTTTTATTTCAGTTAAAAGAAACAACTGTGAACCCTCATCATCCAGTTACAGCAGCCATCAACCTTTCCCCATCTCTTTTTTCTTATCTTGTTTCTTCCCTTTTTTTACTCAAGCATTTTAAAGCAAATCCCAGCCCACGCCATTTCAGCCCAAATATGTCAGCAGGCCTCCCTAAAAAAAGACTTTTCACACTGCCTCAACCTCATTATCACACCTAATAAAATGAATAATGCTTTCCTGATATCAGTACCCCCGCTTACCTTCTTTGAACAGTTTTATAGGGTTGGCTTTTCAAATCAGAATCCAAGCAAGATTCACTTGGTTGCTATGGTTCTTCAGTTTCCTTTAATCTAAAATAAATACATTCTTTTATGCCTCTGTATACGATTCATTGTTGAGGAAACTGGGTCACTCGCCTAGAATATCCCAGCCTAGATTTGGCCAATGGCTTCCCTACAGTGTCCATAAACTTGTGCATTTCCTGTAGCCTAGAAATTAGACGTAAAGGCTTGATGAGATTTGTAGTCAATTATTGAGTCATTTTTGCCTTTTGGATTTTTGCTTCATAGGTGTTGGTGCGTAGAGCACGTTTTATCCTACCCAGAGACACATGGTATCTGTTTGCCTTTCTTGTAGTCATGATGGGATCCGCCAGTGAGTTTAGATGGCAACACACCCGGTACTTACATTTTAAAGTCCTTCCTCCACCTTCTACCCAATGGTTTCCCATCTGTTTATGACGATTGCAGGAGTCCGCTTTCTCTCATTAGGAAACTGTTCATTTTAGTAGGAGAATGTCATGGAAGTATCCAAAGAGAGGTCTGATAGGGCAGCAGTTCAGATGTTTTTTAAAGATTAAGCATAAATATTTGTTACAAAATCGAATAAGAGAGACAAAAATGTTCTTAAAATCCTGGAGCCATTGCTAAATCACCTGGCAATTGCAGTCCAGGATCCACCATCAGTAAAGTAGCCGTAAGGAAAGTCAATACACATTGTGTTTTCTCATCTGTAAACTGGAGCATGTATAGGCACCCCCTCTCTCAGACATAACACCCCATGCTCCTTAGACAAGTATGAGAAACATAGGTAATGAATTTGGTACAGAAGGATTTTTGAATTAAATTGGCCTCCTTTATTGGTTGGCATTCCATATATATTTTTCTGATGCAAATGTGTATATTTTATTTAAGCATAGTTTAAATGGGAGAAACATACAGAATAACAAATCCAAATAGTATAGAAAAGTATAATGTAGAAAATGAAAGCTCCCTCATGTTTACCCCCGTCAGCCAAAATTAATTAGACGGACAGATTTTTTCAATTAAAAAAATTTTTTTTTATTGTTTACTTATGAGAGAGAGAGAGAGAAACAGAGAATCTGAAGCAGGCTCCAGGCTCTAAGCTGTTAGCACAGAGCCCAACATGCACTCAAACTCACGGACCCACAAGATCATGACCTGGGTTGATGTCAGCCGCTTAACCCACTGAGCCACCCAGGTGCCCCTCAATTTTCTTAAGCTATTTCCAAGATAACTGTAGATTATGTACAATTGCAAAAAATAGTACAGAGAAATGTTGTGTACCCTTTACCTAGTTGTCCTCAATGATAACATCTTGCAAATCACAACCAGGAAATTGATATGGATATACAAGAAATGGAGTAAGACTGATAAATTTTTACATAATTTTTGTTGTCTTCCTTGTCAGGGATTCTTAACTAGAATCAGGTGATGAGTTAAACTACCAGAGTGTTAGGATGAGGTCATGGGAATATTGCTTCTCGTGTTGATTATTTGCATGAATCTGCCTTATACAATCCATGATACAGTAGGCATTTTCTATCCCTACCAGTTCTTGTTCTCCCCTTTGGCATATTTCTAGTCCTTTTTTTTTTTCCTCCAGCTTTATTGAGATATAATTGACATTTGACATTGTGTTAGTTCAAATCTACTATGTGTTGATCTTCCATGTTGCAAAATTATTACCACCACAACATTAGCTAGCCCTTCCGTCCCTTCACAAAATTACCGTTTCTTTTTTTGTGGTGAGAATATCTCTGATCTACTCTCTCAGCCATTTTCAAGTATGTGTTACAGTATTATTATTATATCTAGTTGTTTGAATTCATCAAAGCTATGAGAGGACAACAGGGTGAAAATTCCTGATGTAGTTAATACCCTGGAATAAATGTATTCTATTAGTGTTTGTCACAGAAAACTCCAGAATGTCTCCGTCCATAGGCAGGAGTGAAATTACAACTTGTGATGACAGCTTGCTTTTTAACAAATTAGGACTCAGCAGCTCCTTTCAGGTTTTTTGGCAGAACAAAGACTCCTCGAGTTTCATTCTGATAGTTAATGGAAAAGAGAAATTTTTCCAAGGAGGCACAGATCCCCAGGCAAAATAATGATGGGAGTGTTGAAGACAATTCTGCTCACTTTCTGCCCGTATCACTGGGTAAAATTAGCTTCCTCTGGGGCTTTAGAGTAAACGTGGTTGGTAAGAAGTATAATTACAGGGTCGGATAAACATGATACCCTGGGATTTTCCTTTGTCATGACATGTCGCTTAAATAAAATCAAGGCTACAATAATCATATGAAAGTTGATTCACATATAGTTGCCCTTCAGTTTATATTTTTGAGTTGTGTTTTCCAAAAGGTATCACTTTTTCTTCTCTTATTAAAGCAACAAATTTCATGGTAATAAGAGGCATTTATTTATTTTCTTTAATGTTTTTTTATTTACTTTTTTTTTTTTTTTGAGAGAGACAGTACGAGCAGGGGAGGGCCAGAGAGAGAGAGGGAGATACAGAATCTGAAGCAGGCTTCAGGCTCTGAGCTAGCTGTCAGCACAGAGCCTGATGCAGGGCTTGAACCCACAAACCGCGAGATCATGACCTGAGCCAAAATCAGACGCTTAACCAATTGAGCCACCCAGGCACCCTAATAAGAGGCATTTAAATGTTTGACCAGGTGATATCTTAGTTGCTTAGAGAGGGTTAGGTATGTGTATATTTATATGCGTGATTGTACACTAGCTACCCTAGTGTTGCCCTAGCAGCATGCTCAAAATCATCGCCTCCCAAGGTGGGACAAGTCACACAAATGAGCAGCCAGGATCTGGTGGGGAGCTAGAGCACCTGTCTCCCTTAAAGGGGCAGCCACTGTGTCACTAGCCCAACAAGAGAGCCTGCTGGCATGATCGCCATGTCTTCCCAGTTTTCAAGAGAAACTGTAAATTGGATTTTTAAACTGATTTTGTATATTTATTTTAAAGAGAAAGAGCATGAGTGGGGGGAGGTGCAGAGAGAGGGGGGGACAGAGATCCCAACCAGGCTCTGAGCTGACAACAGAGAGCCAGACCTGGGGCTCAAACTTCCAAACTGAGAGATCATGACCTGAGCCTAAGTCGGATGCTCAACTGACTGAGCCACCCAGGCGCCCCAAAGTTGGAATTTTTAAACTAAAGACTTTACAAACAGGCAAACAATTTTTTAAATCAAAGCCCTGTGCACCATGTGCTTCTATACCACATGCTTCACTCTAGTATAATTGTCATTTAATTTTCAACTATTTTGTACTCGTTGCCAGAGATGTCAAGAAATAGAGCTGTCACCTCAACCTTAATCAGACTTACAACCCTTGTCCCCAAACCTTCTCTTTCTCTCTCTCTCTCTCTCTCTCTCTCTCACTCTCACTCTCTCACTCACTCACTCACTCACTCACTCACTCACTCTGGGCTTCTCTTTATATTAGCCTCAGTGTTCCAGTCATTTCTGGACTCAGAATCTCAGTGGGTTTCTTTTTTTTCCTCCTCTTGTCTTTCCCACTATGAGTATCCAAAACCTAAGTCCAGTGATTTTTTTTCCTTGCAAATGTCCTTGTTTTGCCTTCCATTCCCTTTCTAGCTGCCCCATTCCTGGCCTTTGCCCTACTCTTCTGATCCAGATTCTCCTACATCCTAGTTCCTGGAGCATTGCCAAACCAGACTGATCACCTTTTTTCAAAGACTTCTTTCATTGTCTTCTTTTCTCAAAAATGCGTATGGCTCTCTGTCATCTTCTGGGTAAATTCCACAGCTTCTCCCTAGGTGCCCAGGTTCCACAGTAGTTTATCTTAGTGTCCACCTGCATTTCTCTCACTCATCGCTTGGTAAGGTTAACTCTTCTCTCCATCCATCTGCCCGGCAGGGCCCATGGGAATCTTGTGGCAGCTTCTGGACTATGGGTGGATCTTCTCCTTAGACTTGATAGTGAGGTAGATACTGGAGTTCTGTGCCTCCCCCCACTTTTTTTTTAAGCCTCCATTATCTTTTAAGCTTAGAGCCTCAAGGTCAGAAAAGGTGGGATAAAGGAAGGCCCCAGGCCAATCCTGCTCTAGCTGGGGATGAAGGCTGCCTTGGGCTTTAGATTCCCATTCTACTCAAGCTGGGGCTTCTCTGTGGGAGACTTTGGGATGCAGAGGCCTCATTTTATTACTCAGAGAATTCCTTCTTCAATCAATTTCTGCTTTCTCTCCCTCCAGCTAAGGGCAGAAATTCTTGCTTTTATGTGAAGCCAAACTAACCACAGGAATTTTCAATTTGAATGCAACGTATGCTAATTTACCTTGCAACCCACCCAATTGTGCATGCACTTAGATATCTGAGTGAGTGATTAAGTTAGTCATTTTAATCTACTGGAGCAACTGGAGTTAGTCAATTGATATTTTTCTCTATTCAGCAAAGTCTTAAGAGAATTTATTTTAGTGAAGTGTGGTAATTCACTGAAATAGATTCTCTCCTACCTTCCTCAGCACTTTAAGTTCCCCATATGGCCCATGGCACCCAGTATTAGTTGAACATGTGACCATCTCCCATTTTGCTCTGAGTCTTGTGAAGCCACCATTGCTGCTTTTTTGTGTCTCTGAGAGTACCAGGTCTGTTTATGTGGCAGGCACTCAATGCACTAGACCCTCGGCAATCTCTAATGACACATCCTGGGTCTATCAGGAACCTTCACATCTGTGCTGCCATTAACTGAGAAATGAATGTCGATGGCTACTAGCCCCCAACAGGTTCTTCCTCTCCTGTCAGCCCAGGTCTCAGATCCTACCAGCAGCATGTGGCGTACATTTTCTTGTCTAACAGTACAATGACCCTCTAAAGTGAGTCAGATTATTTTCTCCATCACAAATGATCGCTTGGCATTGGGCTTGGCATTGGGCTTGCGAATAGACAAAACCACAAATGGCAACTATGTGAAAGCCGAGGGCCTACTGTGCAAGTTTCAGTGGATAGATAAATAGATGGTTAGAAAAAGTAGGTGATTAAATGATGTGTTTGCTAAGGGCTTTCCATTCTAATATCTGAAACATTTTGATCAACAATATTCAGAAGATTAAACTGGGAAACAAGAGGAAATGACCTGAAATAATAATAATTATTATTTCTTCTTCTTCTTCTTCTTCTCCTCCTCCTCCTCCTCCTCCTCCTCCTCCCTCTTCCTCCTCCTCCTTTTCTCTTTTTCTTCCTCTTCCTCCTCTTTGTCTACCTCTTCTTCCTCTTCTTTCTTCTCCTCCTCTTTCATCCCTTCCTCATCTTCCTGTTCCTGTTCCTCCTTTTTTTTATTTTTAGCTTTTCCCTGTCTGCAAAGAAGGAATCAATATATGACTTGGATATTGTACTAGACTCTCTTAATGTTCAATAAGAATTAACCTCACTTCTTTTATTCTTTTTTTTTTTTTTTTTTTTTTTTTTTTTTTTACCAGGTGATGGCTGTGGGCACATAGTGACCTATCAGGACAGTGGCACTATGACATCTAAGAATTACCCAGGAACTTACCCGAATCACACTGTTTGTGAAAAGACTCTCAGAGTACCGAAGGGGAAGAGACTGATTCTGAGATTAGGAGATTTGGATATTGAATCCCAGACCTGTGCTTCTGACTACCTTCTCTTCACCACCAATTCTGATCAGTATGGTAAGAAAGAGATCTAGGTTTCTGTGAGCATGAACTAACTTGAAGCTTGGGAGGGAGGACAAATTGTGTGTTGCTTAGATTAGAGGGGAAGCTTGCTTTTTGTAAACTCTTAGGGTAGCTCACATGGATGTACTTGCTTCATAAGTTGCAACAAAGATCTCTAAGGAGATTTAGTGTTAGCCTTATGTGTGTCCCAGGAGCTTTGTTCAAGTATATATCTTGCTGGGAAGAGAATTGGAGATGTATGGCACTTGGCTAAAACATCTATAAGTCTTTCATTCATGTGACAGATATTTATTGAGCAGTAATGGTGTATTCAGGAACTCCTTGGGATATAACAGTGAAAAAACAAAGTTCCTTCTTCATGGAGCTTGCACTGGTGGGGAGGAGAAGTGGAAAACCAAATGCATCTATAACATGAGAGGAGAAAAAGTAAGAATAAGAGGCGCGCTGGGTGGATCAATTGAGCGTCCAGCTCTTGGTTTCGGCTGGGGTCATGATCTCAGGGTCCGTGAGTTTGAGCCCAGCATTGGGCTTTGTACTAATGACACACAGCCTGCTTGGGATTCTCTCCTTCTCTCTCTGCCCCTCCCCTGATCACTCTCTGTTTCTCTTTCAAATAGATAAACTTAAAAACTTTTTTAAAAAAAGGAAAATAAGGCATCCTAAGGTGATATACAGAGCCTGTTTTTGAGTGGGCTTATACTGCTTCGAAAAAGATGGTCAGGAGGACTTCTCCAGCAAGGAAACTTTGAGCAGAGACCCGAGGGATTCGAGGGATGGACTGTGTGTGTCTGAGGTCAGAGTTTTCAGGCTAAGGGAACAGGAAGGGCAAAGGACTATTTCCAAAATAAGCTTTTGAAACTAAGCTTTTCTGTGCTTTGGGGTGTGCAGTTAGTACATTGGAGTCTGTAGTCCCTAACAGTGATCCTGAGCCCAAAGAAACCGCTTGGATTTAGGTGATTCAAAAACAAAGACAGAGTCTTACATACAGGTTCTTCTGAGGTTAGAGGTTTTCTGAAATTCTGCATGCGTACAACTCCAAAAATGATGCAAGTTTTTTCTCCCTCCTAGCTCTAAGGCAATGTTTCAAACACACACAACTTTAATGTTGTATTTACCTTTGCACACAGGCATGTTTCCTCTCTCCTGGTGCTTCCTGCCCGCGTGGGGGCCCAGACTAGCCTGGGGACCATTCCAAGATGTGTGTTTATCTAACCCCCATGGCGAAAAAATATCTAAGATTTTTGTATCCCTGGGAATATTATGTCTATTTTAATGATGACTGAATTGCTCTGACAGAGTAAAGATAATTGATTTCATATCATTGGTTGCAGCTTTTTAACCCCAGTTTGATTCAAATGGGAAAAATGAGAATTCCAGGGGTGCTCAAGGCCCCTGGGAACCCTTACTGGTAATCAAATGTGTATTTTATGGAAGCACTCTTCAGGGAAACCCTCATTAGCCACGGAATTTTGTTCACGTTCAGAGGAGAGGATTGAGTGTCAGAGCTCTCCTGTAAAATGTGAGGCAAAGCGCTGTGAGGCCAGAAACGGCTTTTCCACACCCATGTCTCTGAGGGAACGTCTACTCTCTTGAAAGATGAACAGTTAATTCCACCTGCTGACAGAACAGCTGCGTAGTAGTCTGTCGTTGTTGTTTTGGGGCTCTCTCAAATCAGAGGTGGGGTGAGAAGAACTGAAGGGGGAGCGAATCCTCCCGGAGCAGGATTGGAGAGTGGATGTGGCTTTCCCACACCGTGACTTGACTTCATCATCTCCTATGTATACTCACGAATATACAGAAAGCAGGAAAAGCATGGGATTAGCTACATATTAGGGGCTAGATTCCCAGGTACTCATGGTTGACTTCTGCGCACTGACCTCTCTACATTTCTAGATTCTTAAATTTTCAAGACTCTTCACTAGGATATGAGTAATGATTTACAATTCTCCTGTAGCAGTAAAGCCAAGTAAATTAATTTTTCTCTTTCTATTTTATTATATAGGATTAGGTTTATCTTTTAAAACCAGAATATGTGCTCATTGTAGAAATAAACATATTCAGTGTCTGTTGTGTGCCAGGCACATGCTTGACCCTTAGGTTTTCTAGGTATACCTCCACCTTGGAGGTACATGTTATTTTATTAACTCCTTTCTACAAATAGGGAAACTGGAACTCAAAGAGTTGGCTTTTTTTTGTTGTTGGTTTTTTGTTTTTGTTTTCAACTCACATGCCAAAAGTCACACAGCTTGGTAAGGGTGAAAGGAGGGTTGATATTGAAGTCTTTGTAGCTCTAAGACCTCTGTTTCCAGATGTCTACTTCTCTATTCCAGGACCGCCACTCAAAGAAAACCACAACAAATTCACAGCCCTGTATTACATCATACTGCAATTTCATCTAACATGCAGGTGCAGTTAATGTTTTGGGCTAGAGATGCTCTTAAATAAAATATTTAAAGATATTGAGAATTTTTCTTCTGTGGCATCTTTACAGATTTCCTGATCAGTCATGCTAGTGCAAACCCAGTAGACAAGGATTATAGAAATTAGCTATAAAAGAAATATCTGGAAAGAAAATTAGGATGTTTCCGTCCTGTAAGAATATTTTTAAAAAGTTAAATGCTTAGGGTCGCATATAGAAAGTGTAGACATGCATATGCTAAATGGGTTGTATATATGTTTCTGTCTTTTATAGGTTTTTTAAAAAGTTTGTTTTAATGTTTATTTATTTTTGAGATAGACAGATTGCAAGCAGGGGAGGGGCAAAGAGAGAGGGAGACACAGAATCCGAAGTAGGGACTAGTCTCTAAGCTGTTGGCACAGAGCCCCACGTGCTTGAATCCATGAACCACAAGATCATGACCTGAGCTGAAGCTGGACGCTTATCTGACTGAGCCACCCAGGTGCCCCTGTCTTTTATAGTTTTGAAGACCATTCTGAGATGAGGCACTTATTCATATATATGTACTTACAATATTGAATCCAGTGATTTGAATGTAGTAGATCTACTCAGTGAATAAATGATTTTTTTAAAAAAGTGAATCAACAAGTTTATTGATAAGGAACCAGTTCACTAAAACATGGTACAGTTAGTTGGCATATTAAACACATATTTTTCTAAAAGACAATACAGAAAACTGCTAATGCTATAGTGTTAGTTAAAATATGAATATAGACTATGTTATATCAATTGGGAAAAAACCTTGGAATCAAATAAGACAACACAACGTTAGGAGAATCTTAAAGTGAGACTTCAGAAGTCCTAACTACGGATATTATTTCTTCTCTCTACTTTCTATTTTTTCTTTAACAAACATACATTAATATGTTGTTAATAAAGAACAAATAGATTTCCTTTGACCAAACACAGTAACTAGACCAATATTTTAACTTAGTTAAAATCGTCCCTGATCAGTTAGAACTTCCTTAAGGAGGGCAGCATCTGTAAAGGAGGAGCAAGAGGAGGAGGGACACGTGCTTTGTCATCCTGTGCTCAGCCCTGGGTGCGCGTCCCTGTGGGGCAGTTGCCCAGGTCCCCGGAAGAGCGGGGGGGTTACCCTGCAGCCAGTGTAGCCACAGGACCTGGCATGACCATGGCGGGAGAGCCCTCATAGTGAGGATTCCAGGGGTCCTCAACACTTCGCTGATGACGATGGCCGAAAGTACCTGCCCGAGGGCAGCAGTGGAGAGCGTATGTTCTGGAATACCTCTTTGAAATCCCCATGTATGACGGCTCTGACTATTACATGTGTGGCTGAAATAGCTGAGTAGTTTTAGTTTATCCAACTCAACTTTTTTCATTAACCAATTAATTGTTAAAACTCCTGCCAAGAGACTTTAAGGCTCAACACTATCAGAATTTTGAATGTGGAGTTAATGTTTTGAAAAAGAGTAATGTTTTCTGGCATTGGTGTTAGTAAGCTTTGCCAAGAATGGAAGTACTTGGAATGCGATTGCATTAACAATTGTGAATATGCTGAAGTTGTGCGCTTTTAATCATCATACAGTTCATTTTTAATGGTTCATCTGATGCCAATTTTGTTTTAAATGTTTGGTTCATGTACTTTGGACACTTTTATAATCCACACTCATGGAGTAAAATGTACTGTAAACACGTATAAATCACAACTTTCACAGTAATCAGGCAAAATATACACTTGATCTCATTGCTTTTAAAAGGCCTGATAAAGACAAGGTGGGATTATTATTCTTCTGTTTGTCAGATATTATTATTGTGGTTGATATTTCAGTTTTGACATCAGTTAGAATTACATATGTATTTATCACTAAGTTAAGACACTGACTCTTCCTTTCAAAACACCCTTGAAACAGCCAGGATGCAGCAAAATTGACAAAGTAAAGTATATCAACCTTACTTTGGGGAAAAATATTTTAAGGACAAAACAAGTTTTTAAAGATATTTTTAAACACAAGTTTTACTTTGAAACTTACAAAACATTTTGGATCTGAATTATATATATACACATACACACACACTGACTTTCAAGATCATGTGTGCTAATATCCTGACACCCCCCACCCCAAAAAAAGTGCAAAGTATCATAGTTACTTAGTAGAGATGGTTTTCACTGTAACTGAGGGAATTCTGGGTTTTGTTTGTTTAAGAGACCAAAGAAGCTGAGACTCTCTTCCAGAGAAACATGAACGTCTCACGAACACCTCTTTTCTGTTTTAGGATTCAAGCTAGGGTCACAAAGCATTTAGTTATCATGACTCCTCAATCTGCTTTAATCTGAGAAAGTTCCTCAGTCTTTGTCTCTTGTTCAGTTTTGAAGAGTTCCAGCCACGTATTCTGTAGAATGTTGATTTGGGTTGGTTAGTTGTTCCCTCATGATCAGATTAAGATTATGCATTTTTGGCAAATATAACATTATCGCTTTTGAAAGCAATCTTTGAGGGGCACCTGGGTGGCTCTGTTGGTTAAGTGTCCTACTTCAGCTCGGGTCATGATCTCTCAGTTGGAGAGTTCAAGCCCCGCATTGGGCAAGGCATGCTTCAGATTCTGTCTCCCTCTCTCTCCGCCCCTCCCTTGCGTGCACACTCTCTCTCAAAAATAAATAAACATTAATAAATATGTAAATAAATAAATAAATAAAGTGGTCTTTGAAAGGCCCGTTTGCAAAAATTTCCAGCATTAGAAATTGTAAGGTCATATGACCCCTGAGTAATGTGAACTAAGTGTGCATTGTTTTGTTTCTTTTTTCACATCTCTTGTCAGGTGGGCTCTTTTTGGCATTCAAAACTACATTCATTTAAGTATTTCGTTAAGTGTCTTCCCCAAATGATTCTTTGTTGTTCAAAGAGGTCAGTATAGTAGGAGACTTTGAAAAACAAATATGAAGCATCTTTTTGGAGGAAACTCATCTTCTATTTGGGCATGCAAGGCCACGGAAACTTCACTGAGGTAGCCAACACTGTTCTAGGGTTGAACAGGTTCACTTTTAAGCCTGGATATGACAATTAAAACAGAGTCTAGTCAAGTAATATATCTTAACATGTAAAATTGTTTTATAGTACAGTTCTGCTTGCTGCTTTGGTACTGATTCTCCATCTCTGGCCTTTTCTATTCATGATGTAAACTAATTATAGGTTAATTCTATAAGACATTAAAATATCTCGAACTTTAGGAAAACATAGATGCTGATTCAAACACTGTATTATACCAAAATACCTACATTTAAAGTAAGAAATATCCACTTTTATTTATGACACTAAGGAGAGCGGACTGAATTCATACTGAAGGTCATTATTCTCAACTTTAAAACTCTTTAGGATTCATTAGATGGCTAAGTTCCATTTCTGGTCTTGTTGACCAGAAGGGACCTGGAGATTTGAAGTCACTCAAGAGTTTTGTTTCTGCTGCCACTGCCCTCAGGGACCCCAGAGGAATTGTCATTTCTGTCTTCCTGATGTTTCAGGAAGATTGACTGGGTCCCAGTTTCCCCTGAAACTTGGCCTTCCCTTGATTGTGAAGTTGAGAGTTGTTTCTGGACAGTGGACTTGCTGGAGGAATCTGGATGGAAACCAGGTACTGGCTCCTCAGGATCTCAAATGACCTTGCTCTGATGGAGTCTGATAGGCTTCCCCCCTGGGTCACTGTGGACCAGGAAACCAGGCTGGCCTCAGCATGCATTGAGCTTAACGCTGTCGCTTCTGCCTACATTCCTCACTCGTGCTGCAGAGTGCAGACTCTGGAATCAGACTGCCTGCTTTCACATTCCTGTCGTACTGCTTATTTTTTAATTACTTAACCTTACACAAATTATGTAATCTTTCTCCGTATCTATCCCCTAATGTTTAAAATGGGCAAAATAGTACTATCTACTATATAAGGGTGATCGAGGCACACATGTATAACTTAAGCGAATGAGGCCTGGCACACAGTAGGCACTCAGCAGGTGTGAGCCATCATCCTTATCACTCCCACTGGTCCGTTCTCAGCACCCTGAGTACTCCCCGTCCACCCAGTAGAGGCTGAGCTGCAGCACCCTACCCTCTTGGTACATTCCTGGTTGCCTGACTTTGCCCAAATCATTCCAAGCACATGACAGGAGTCCCCCAAGCCAGAACCAGCTCCCTGTATAAATTTTCTCCATCCAGCCTTGTGGAATGAACTGAGAACACATTCAAGCCCACAAATGGTTGTGTTTCTGTTTGGCTTTTTTATTTTCACTGCCAGGCTGTCTACCTGTTTCTTGTGGAAAGAGCCTCCCCATGTTTCCCTCTCTCCTTTCACCAGTCTCTGTTCCCCCCAGGCTAGCCAACGCTATCTTGTTGAATAGAATTATAACTTCTTTCTTTCTGTATTTTGAAAATTATTACTTGAACCCCCCTGTCTACAGAAACTTGTCAGCGTGGCATTCAATGCTCACTCTCTTCCCTACCTTCATTTCCAGCCTCAGCTCTGGGTCTCCCCATATCTGTACCTTTTCCTAACCACATCACATTTTACAGCTTTATGCCATGGTACATTTGTTGACAGTGTTCCTTCCATGTGTGTCCTTTCCTTCCCCTGTGTGTCCCCTCCCTCTAATGCACACATACACACATGCGCATGCATACAAACTAAATTCAATGCAACTCACCCTACATCCTTCTCTGATGCCCAGTAGCTCCAATTACTCCTTCTCTGGGGCTTGTGTTGATTTTTCTAAATCTTTACTAGAGCACCAATCTCAGGATGAGATCATTATGTTCTACCAGGCACAGGGTTCCTTGAGCAAGAAATTGCATTTTATTCCTTTTTGAAATTCAGTAGCCCCTGTTGCTTAGTGTAGTCTTGCAATCGCTGAGGCTTATTGAACATTTAATGAATCTGATTGCATGTAGCTTGGTTTTGGCAAACTTATATTTAAAAATCTGGACTTTTACAAAAGATCTACGAATACTTTTCAAAAAGACTTGATTTACATAAAATGTTAGGACTGCGTATTATATAGAAAAGACTGTAAAATACTGTAGAAGGTGCTTACACCTGAGCATTCATCTATATGCTGTACGTTGGGCTTAGTTCCTCAGAGTTACTAACCCCTTTAACTGTCATGACAGCCCTAAGGAGAGGACCTATTATTAACATCCACAGTTAAGAAAACTGAAGCTCAAAGACATCTATTAACTTGCTTATCACTTTACTAGATCTGGATGCGTTTCAAGGCTGGGCATTTGATTCCAGAGACGCCACTCTTAAACGCTATAATGTCCGAATTCTATGTGACAAAGACCATCTGATCCAGTGGTTTGTGTATAAGAAAACCTGAGTTATAGTTGTGTTTGTCATTTGTTGGAAGAAATGGAAGCTTCTCCAGGCCTCCGCACAGGGGTATCCTGAGAATAAGATGGAGGTCTGAGCAATCACTCACATACAGAGTACTAGTATAAAGTTAAGGTTAAAAAAGAACGCTTCTCAGTCAACATGCTTAAGGAAGCATTGTGGTTAGGGATAGAAAGAAACCAGCTTACCACAGGAACCTAATGGTAAATTGGTTAAATTGGTTGTGGTCTGCTAAATGATTTACGATATAGAAAAACCAGGAAGGCCAAGAATTGTTCTCTTACATTTCCTGTACTTCCACCTCCACTCGCGGTATTTTTTTTAACCACTGTCAGTGATCTATAAGTAGAGTGGTGGGAAGCCAGCCGTTGATATTTGTATTACGCTAGGAACAAGAGAAATGGGGAAGTGGGAAACGATACTAAGCGTTTTAATTCCTAACTGCAACAAGACTTCTATGATAAGTTTTAGAAAGATACGTATCTGGCATTCTCCACTATACCCTGTCTGTTGATTTTTTTTAAATCCTAAATAGGGAGAAAGCACAAGATTGGTAGCTTCTATTTTATAAATGGTTTATGTCTCCCAGACATACTATGAAGAATGCAAAGTTCTAATGACTTTTAAAAATAAAACAAAAGCCTTTAAAGAAATTTCTAGCTTGTGCAAAGTTGTTTTGGGCCTCAGAAGTATATTCTCTTCTGATTGGGTCTACTTTGGTGGACATTCTTGGGAAAGACTACTGTTTGTTTATTTGTTTGTTTTTATTTTATTTTGTTTTGTCTTTTATGCCATGATAGAATTAAAAAAGAATCCTAAAAATAGGTTACATTGGCCAGAATCTTCCACACAAGGTACCTCATTGACATAACCATAAGCCTCAGGGAAAAAAGTTCTGGGCCTCCCCCTGTTCCCCACATCCTTCTTCCCTGGAGACACCGCGATTAGTTTCAGTACTGCCACGTTTTGTTGAGAGAGAGGGAATGGCCTAGGTGGGTTGTGAGCTCTGGTGTTTCGGTATCTCTTGACCTGCATCTCACAGCCCCAAGGAAAGCTGCACCTTTGTCTTGGAATCTGCCTGGTTCATTTATCATCTGTCACTGATTTTTGTCTGGGAACCAGAGACCAAAACTCTCCAGGGATACCACTTACATTCTTACGTGACTCTGGTTTTAATAGCATAGTCCAGGAATATCCTTTTTTATGCTAATTTCTCTTCTTTTCAAAGAAAATGGCCCTGAAACTTCTGTAATTTTGTACCATGACCCTACTGCAATTGGCAGGCAAGGACGACCTTGCCATCTGACTTCACTGAGAAAGCAAACGGAAAACAGACACAAGTGTGAAGGCGTTTGCAGCTTCAGCATTCCTAGAGATTGCTTTATCAGCACGCCTCCGAGCACAAATCTGGGCTGCGCCAGCCATCACCTTCCTGGCAGCGGGTGGCTCTACCAGCAACACTCCCTTGGAAGGGTCACTTAGGCTCATCAGCATGTTCTTATCTGTCATGAGACATTAAGTGTGTGTTTCAGAGGGTGTTTGTAAGGTTAATGAAAGTTTTTAGGAGGATGCTTTGTTGTTGTTTAATTTGATTTATGACAGAGCTCTCAGGAGTTAGGTTGCTGTTTGATCTCTGTTGTTCACCACTGAGAGTATGGTCATGGATGGGGAGGAGTCTTTTTTTATGAATGGCGTGCCCACCATTTTTAAAACACCCCCTTTCACAGAGGAAACAATAGCTTAGTTTCATCAGTTTCAGAGTGAAAAGCACATGCCCACCCAAAATGGCTTAGAGCGGTTAGCCACACTACTCTTGCCGCCGTGTACTGTAGAGTCCCAGACTGTCCTCGGAGAATGCAGCCGTAGCATAAATTGCAGTACAGAGCAGATTGTCAGATTGCCAGAGACGCAAGAGGATTCTGGGCTTGGCTCGGGGCAGACAGTTTATTCTTCCTTGTAGGACAGTTTTCTTTTATTCACACAAGGAAAGATAAAGAGTTTCCTCTCAGCTGCTCATGGAACAGTAGCTCCAGACAAGGAATGTGTTGAGAGGAACTGGCCTACTGTGCTCAATGAAGGCAGCTCCTATGGTTCCTGGCCTTTTATCCTTTTGTCCAAGGAATCAGTCCATTGTCTGCTAGGTCTTGGTCTCATGTCTGGTGCCAAATGCCACAGTGCCATTCCATTTGGTATCACTGATAGCTCTTCCCACAATCCAGGGCTACAAATTCTGTTTCACAAAAGGTAGAGGTATTTATTTTTCCTGATTTGTCTGCCTACTTGATGAACTAACTGCCTTTCTGCTGTGCCTGGGTCTGGTGGGAACTGGGGCTGGTGAAGATCACTGACAAGGTCAGAGGTGAGGGAGAGTCCGAGCTAGCAAGTCTGAGTGCTGCAAAGCACACAGCACTGCCGATTGTGACGCAAACGCCCGTGCAGAACTCTGAGTCCTACACTGAGATCTGCTCATGTTCTTAAGACGCCCTCAAGAAAGATGCATCCCATCTGTGACCTGAGACGGGTTTACCAGTCCAGGGACACTGCCCAGGACAGAGACCGTAACCATGGTCAGAGTCACCAAGCTCTCATTTGGGTTTCCATTGGAATTGTCTTTGTGACTGTTTAAATAATAGGCGTAGACCCTTTTTAAAAGTAGGGATGGAGAGTACTAACCGTGAAATATATTGTCTGGCCAGGCGAGGGTGGAGATAAGCTTTTTCATAAGAAAAGATAGAATCCTCCACAGGGTCTGGCTGAGAACTGAAGACATTGCTTGGAACAGGCTGGTAGGACCCTTCAGTGCTTTCCCATTATTTTTCCTTCTCGCAGGCAGTCACATTTTTCTTTTTTCATCTCTTTCTCCTTTTAACTCGAGGAATGCAGTTGTAAACTTGCATTCTGTGAAAGGGAATCTGTCTGTCAGGCCTTAAGACAGGAAATAATTTGGATGTTTTGCCATAGGCAATACCACCGCACGCATCCGACTTCTGGCCTCCACACTGGACTGAAGCTGCTTTCTGCTGTTGTGAGGGTTGTGCCGTGATGAACCCATCAAAGTAACTTCTAATGCTGCGTTGATAGAGGGAGGCTCCATCCCATGCCCCGTAGGGTTTAGTTGCATTTTGCAGACCTTCTGTAAGAAGAGAAGAGGGTCTGGAGCCTGTGGAGTACAGGTGATTAAAGGAGTGTATGTTTTTACATTTTACCTTTGAACTTTTCCCAGTTCACATTCCTATCATGACTTTGGGAAAATACAACCAAGTTAGAGTTTTCCTATATTTACGTGGTTCTTTGCTGTAGGAAACTGTATACACTGCATGACAACTTAGTGTGATGAAACATGCTCTTATCTCTTCGTGTAAAATATATGCAGTGTTGCAACCTTTCCTTTCGACTGTTCCATAAACATCTTAAAAAATCCAGTTATTGAGGCAAGAGAAAGAAGGGCATCCTGCCATTTGCAATGATATGGATGTACCATGAGCACATTATGCTAAGTGGGATTAAATCAGACAGAGAAAGACAAGTGCTGATGATATTGCTTCTTTGTGGAATCAAAAAAAAGGCCACGCTCATAAAAACAGAGAGTAAAAGGGCATGGGGACCAGGGGCTGGGGGTGGGTGGGGTGGATAAGCCAGATGTTATTTAAGGGTACAAGCTTGTAACAAGTAGTAAATAAACTCTAATATAATTCACAGTATAGTGAATGTAGATAACAGTATTGAATTAAAGTTGACCTTTGAGCAATGCAGGCTTGAATTATGCAGATCATTTACATATGCATTTCTTAATACAGTACTCTGTTTTCTCTTTTTTATGATTTTCTTAATACTTTCTTTTCTCTAGCTTACTTTATGATAAAATAGAGATAATATAACATATAAAACATGTGTTAATTGACTATATTATTGATAAGGTTTCTGATCAACAGTAGAGTATTGGTATGAAAATTAAAAAAAACTAGCTGTTAGTAATCAACTTTTTGGAGAATCAGAGGCTACACACAGATTTCCAGCTGCACAGGGGTTGGCGCCCCTAACCACCACATTGTTCAAGGGTCAACTGTATAATCATCAAACTTGCTAAGAGACTAATAATTCCAATTATGTAACATGATGTAAGTGCTAATTATCTTTATAGTGACAATCGCACTGAAGTACATAAATATGTCAAATGAATACATAGTATACCTTAAATTTACAGTGCTATATATCAAATATATTTCAACTAAAGAGAATTCAAGCAAATTCTCACTGATGATCAATTTAGACTTGATTACCTCACTGTTTGATTAGGACTCATTGGAATGCTATAGACATTAGAGAGATTAGTATCATTATCACCATTTGGAGATGAGTATGTTATTACGTCCTCTTGGAAAAGATAAATTTGGTTAGAAAAATATTCTGATTTAACAGGATCAAGAAGTTACTAGTTATTTCATTTTTACTCTTAGATTTGCAAAGCAAGTATCTTCACTTATCTGTGCAGAAAACAAAGGAATTTCAAGTATACACGAAATAAGAATGAGTTGGAAAAGTAAAGAACAGTAACCTGACTCACTTTAATTTTGAAAAAATGCTCATCTTTCTACTTTATACAAAAATGATTTAGTATAAACTGCCTATCTACCATGCTGTGAGCACTATTAAAGTTCATAAACACCCATATATTTATTTTCCTGACTCCTTTATGATATTTTATAAGAAAATATTTATGTTTTCTTTTCCTGACTCCTTCATGATATTGTAAAATGCCAGGATTAAATCTTTTATGCATCTTCATAATCAGGTTTGGCTTCTTAAAAATGTTGCAAATAGAAGAACGTTTAGGTTCATTTCGATTCTAACAATATTTGGAAGGCCACCACGTACCAAGTATTGTATAAGTTGCTGGGGATAAAGTGATGGATAGAAAAGTTTCAAACTCCATTTAATGTGGTCTAAAAGTGAAACAAGCATTATTTAATTGGTTTAACAGATTTATTTATTTAACTACTCAGTACTAATTATGAAGTAATGTCTGTAGTTCTCAGGTGAGGCAGTATTCTAAGCATTTTGCTAGTATTAACTCATGTAAGTAATTATATATGATGAGTGTCTCTAAAGAGGTAAATAATCTTTTCTTATTTGATTTCACTCTCATTCAATAAAAGGGAATAACAGAGATTTGAGGCACGAAGGGAAGCACACAGCATTTCTCATTTATTCTATTGCATCTTCTGAATTTGAGACCTGGAAGGACAGTAGAGAAATTGGGTTCTGTATAGCAGGAGAGGAGTACCTAGTTGAATTCATGATCCTCTCCTGGACCTTTTTCTTTCTTCTCTCCTCCTACCTTAACCTAATGTGGGCACTGTTGGCCTGTTGTCACTGTTGACTCTTACCTGATGTCGCTGCTGACTCTTCCCATCCTTTTTATTTGAGAAGTTAATGAAGAATACCTATTGTCAAAATTTACTTGCTAATCCCTATTTTCTTAAGATTATGATGTCTTGCATACATGACTTTTAAAAAATTTGTTTATTTAGTTTTGGGACAGAAGCAGAGCATGAGTTGAGGGAGGGGCAGGGAGAAAGGGAGACACAGAATCCGAAGCAGGCTCCAGGCTCAGAGCTCTCAACACAGAGCTGGATGCAGGGCTCGAACCCACCCACGAACTGTGAGATCATGACCTGAGCTAAAGTCCGATGCTTAACCGACTGAGCCCCCCAGGCGCCCCAACATACATGACTTTTAAGATGACAGTTTCCAAACTGAACTTTAACTTGAGTAGCCTTAGGAAGGTCCATTTTTATTGTTTAGTTCCAAATCTAATTTTGTCCATTGAAAGTTCATTGAGCTTCCGATTGCTTTCCAGGCAACTTAATCTAGAAACAATGTGTTATTCTCTTAACTGTATCACTTATACTGTGGTATTTCAAAAGCCCTTAGAGATTCCTCCCCTTTTTTTTAAATTTTATTTTTTTATGTTTTTAATTTATTTTTGAGGACAGAGAGAGACAGTGCAGCAGGGGAAGGTCAGAGAGAGAGGGAGACAGAATCTGAAGCAGTCTCCATGCTCTGAGCTAGCTGTCAGCACAGAGCCCAATGCGGGGCTTGAACCCACGAACCATGAGATCATGACCTGAGCCAAAGCCAGACGCTTAATCAACTAAGCCACCCAGGCACCCCTCCTCTCCTTTTTATAAACTTCATCGTGCAAACCAAAATAAATTATATGGTTTAATCAGAAGGTACTGTAAGAGAGAGAGAAATGTATAAATTGCATGAAAACAAGATTGTTACCACGTGTTGGCAGTTTTTTAATTTTGGACCCTCCTTGAAAAAAGAAAATTTGTGAGTTTCTTTGGGCAAATTTAGGAGGCCCCTAGACTACCACTTTTCTGATAGCCACTTTTTTCACTACCTAATGGATTGAACCTTAGTTAGCCTTCTTTTACAAAAACTAGAACCTATCTCTTGGGTTATTCACAATTAACTAGTTCCAGCCTATTGCTTATCTGGAGTTAGCCACTTACCCCTTGGTTTGTCAGTACAATCAAGTCCACAGTCAAGCACTAATTAGCGTTCCAGTATTAAGCAAAACTTCAGTTGGGTACAGATTACCATCTCATATATGTGTTGTCTGCTAAATTTGACCTTTAAGGAAAGAAATATATCCATTCTTTGTGCTGGCCTAAATTTTGAATGTGCCAAAAGTATGCTTTGTTTTTAGGACCATATTGTGGAAGTATGCCCGTTCCCAAAGAAATCCTACTGAACACAAGTGAAGTCACTGTTCACTTTAAGAGTGGATCTCACGTTTCAGGACGGGGATTTTTGCTGACCTATGCCAGCAGCGACCATCCAGGTATAGCAAAAGAATCAACACAAATCTGTAAAGGTGTATCTGTTAAGAATTCCTCTTACTACTTATGACCATCTCTGGATAGAATTGTGACCTCAGGAAGAGAATTATAGGAAGAGAGAAATGTTATGTCATTGTAAGCAGCTGGATCTGAACTCAGAATACTTGTATCAAACTTATTAGATTGGTCAGCTGACCTATATTGGAAAGAGTTGATCTCATTTTCCTAGAAACCTTGGATGGTACATTTTCAGGGCTATTTTAGGGTCTGGCTTCTAAGGTCTGCCTGTCCTCTGGAGCCCTCCACCAACCCTGCTTAGCTTAGCGGGACAACTGTTTAACCAGTGGCATCTCTGTCCCCCCCCACCGCACCCCCATTCATATATAGTAGTAGTGCACTAGCACAGAGGAGGCATGTGAGTGTGACTCACATGTGAACTCACTGTCACACTGTGCCTTAACCATGGAGCTGATACTTGAGCAGGAGAGAAGGGAGCGTGAATACTGACAAGGGAGGAAAGCATGGCCTCCTGCCCAGGCCACTCGTGCCCCAGAGTAGTGACTGCGCAGCTCACTCTGTGTCTGCCCTGGGTCACAGACGTGCCCAGAGTTTCTGCACTCAGTCCCCTATGGCCAGAAGTGCTCTGGGAAGTGGGTGCACCATTCATTTCCCTCCCAGCCAATCAGATTTGGCCAATCCCAGCATGGCTAGTGTTCACCATACATTGTCCCTAAGAACTATAGAAAATATTAAGGAAAGAACGAACCGTGGCAGCAAGTGTGGAATATTGTAGAAACTATACACAGCTGATCTAAATACATCAAAATCCACAGAACCTTAACATCTCCTTTGCAGAGCGTTCTTTCAGTTCTATACTCCAAAGAAAAGAACATAGTCTTTTTCAGTCCTTGGTCCTGACCGATCAAAGTGAAAAGGTTGTATTTTCAGTAAACATGTGGTTTCATGGGCACTCAGGTGCCCCTAGCTAAACTGCTAAATGAAGGTTTGTCCCCAAACCTTCTCTGTGAACTACGTCAGGCTTTTGAAATTGTTTCCCTCCTACCGAGGGAGGTTATACACATGATCTTGGTAGGTGTGTAGTAGACAGTAGTGGGTCGGCGTTGGTTTTTCTGTTTGAAATCGTTTCTGTTGGAGAAATTGCTCAATTTCAATTGGAGAACTGCTGAAAAATCATCGTTGGTCGTAGAAAAGAGAGATGGAGGAAACTGATTAAATCCTGAAGACAGTGTTCTCAGTTTTGATTTGTTTTTAAATGGAAAAAATTCAGATAGTAACTAGATAATGGATAAACGCTTTTTAAAAGTTCTTTTCTATTTAAAACTATTAAATTCTTTTATTTAAAATTCTTTATTATTATTATTTTTTGAGCATGCGGGTCCTAACTTCAATTCAGGCTCCTAATTGCAGTTACCTTTATTTTATGACAGATTTAATAACATGCTTGGAACGAGCTAACCATTATCTGCAGCCAGAATACAGGTAAGTACAGTGTCTTAGCTCTGCTGCAGTCGTATGTTGCTGAACATTTTGTTTTCCTTCACATTAACCAGATAAAATACCTTATATATATTTAATTTTTTATAGCATTTATGTTCTTTTTTTAAAATTTTACTTGTTTTGAAAAAATAAAAATAAAAATAAAAAATAAAGTACAACAATTAAGTATTTGATAAATTGTAAAACATCTTGCTAACATGAGGCCTGAGGCAGTCATAAGTGTGAAAGCAGCTGTCCAGAGAGCCTCAAAGATCTAAACTTAATTATCCATATATATGCATTATTCTAGGTTCATTTAGTCTCCAGATTTTACCTGAAAGATTTTCCAGTGTATTCTTCATTGCAAAATGATTGATCATATTAAAATCTCCCCAATGACTTTTCATTACAATTAGAATAAAATCTAAATGTCTCACTGTAAAAAAATAAAAAAATAATAAAGTTTTCTTTTAAAAAAAAATAAATAAAATTTTACTTATTTTGAGAGAGAGAGAGGGCACATGCAAGTGAGCATGGAAGGGGCAGAGAGAGGGAGAGAGAGAATACCAAGTAGACTCCATGCTGCCAGTGCAGACCCCTGCACAGGCTCAGTCTCACAAACTGTGAGATCATGACCTGAGCTGAAATCAACCAAGAGTCACACGTTCAGTTGGTTGAGCCCCCCAGGCACCCGTAACAGCATTTATGTTATAACTAATGAGAAATACTTGAAATGATTTCTTATATAGCAGAGATCGGCAAACCTTTTGTCCAGGGCCAGAGCCAGATAGTAAATATTTTAGATTGTTCAGGTCACCCAGTCTCTTTTGCATTCATTCATAGTTTCTTTTGTAGCTGCAATGCAAAAGCTGTCATAGACAATATGAAAACAAATACATGTGGCTGTATTTCAATAAAAGTTTATTTACAGAAGCAAGCAGCAGCAAGGATTTAGCCCATAAGCCACAGTTTGCTGACTCCTAAGCTCTACTATAGTATCAATAAGCATAATGGAGCCCAGAGTGTGTGTGTGTGTGTGTGTGTGTGTGTGTGTGTGTTTATTACCTGGCCAGCATTTGCAACTGACTTTTAGAATTCCTTCACTTTCAGAGGAAATTGATTTTGTCTTTCCCACAGAGGAGAAACCTACTGAGAATAGGAGATGAAAACTTTGATCCCAGCTTTGCTTTAACTGGAGAAATCACTTAATCTCTTTAATATACATTTCCTCATCTGTAAAGTAAGAGTCTAGAGCAGGATTTCTCAACCTTGGCACTACTGGTGTTTTGGATTAGATGATTCTTTGTTGTGGAGAGCTGTTCTGTGCATTGTTGGACATTCACCAGTATCCCTGGCCTCTACCCTATATGTGCCAGTTGTGATAACCAAAAATGTCTCCAGACATTGCCAGATGTCTTCCAGGGTGTGCAAAATTCACTCCCTGTTGAGAACCAGTGTTCTAGAGAGGATTGTCAACAACACCACTAACACTAGCTATAACAGCTTAGAGTGCTTTCTTAATGCCAATGACAGCTCCCTGGCCTTTGCATATAAATAACTCATGTGAATGTTCCAGCATCCCTGCAAAGTAAGTTCTGTTAGGGCCTGCAAATAAGAGACACCAAGCAGTGAAGTAGCTTGCTCAGGGAGGCTCAAGAGTTTATGGTCCTGACCATCTTAGACATTCAAATAAATAAGATTATTTTATATGCAGAATCAGTTCTAGCATTATCAATTATTTAGTAGAGAAACAAAGATGAAAATGATCAATAATTTAAATAATTAGAAAACAAAATAGAAAATAACCAGTAATTATAGCTGCCATTCATTCAA
This sequence comes from Suricata suricatta, assembly GCF_006229205.1. Lineage (NCBI taxonomy): Eukaryota > Metazoa > Chordata > Mammalia > Carnivora > Herpestidae > Suricata > Suricata suricatta. The sequence continues at coordinate 101,454,953 of NC_043706.1, forward strand.
TATAGACATATGCCAACATTCTCTGAGATCTTTCCAGCTGTACCTGTAGAGTCCCAATGGTGAGAGAGCCTGCAGGCATCGATGGTCATTTCCTGTCCTACAGAAAAGAATATATCCAGGCCTGCAGGGTGACGTTATGGTGCCAGATCATGTAGGCAGTAACTCAGCCGTTCTGTAGTATTTAGTTGAAGATGTGGTATGGTGACATACATGTCCACACTCCCTCGTCCATAACTGTGATAGGTAGAAAGCTTTAAAAGTCAAAAGGTTTTTGTAACTCGTTTGGTGGCAGTACCTGATTATGTGACCTTAAATTCATTGGACAGCAAAATCGAACTGTATTAACAAGTCTATTTCATCTTTCTGTTGGACTTAATATGACTATTCATGTATTTGATACAGAGATATTACTGTTTTTGATTAATGCATGCAGCCATAAGGTGAATCTAATATGTAACCTGACTGGCAGACAACACTGTATTATATAATTGAAATTTGCTGAGAGTAGAACTTAAATATTCTCATCAAAAATACATGTATTACATATATTTTAAATGTTTGTGTATTTAGATATTAAAATATGTGAGAGGATGGATATGTGAACTTACTAGTTGGGTAACGTCAATCATCACAATATATACTGGAAATATCTTACGATTTCTTAATTATACCACAATGAAACTGAAAAAATATGTACACTTTTTCTCCCAATTGTAAAAGTAATTTATAATTAATGTAGACCATCAGTGTCTAATACTAGCCATGTGTGGGTATTAAGCACTTAGACTGTGGCTAGTCCAAATTTAGATGTGGTTTGAATATCAGACTGCAGTGTAATTCCCTCCTGCATGTTTTATGGAGGAGAAATATGTTTAAATATAATCTATGCTTTTTAGTTTAAGTATGATTTGGTACAATACAAATTCTTTATTTTCTTTTTCTAGTAAATTCTGCCCAGCTGGTTGTAGAGACATAGCAGGAGACATTTCTGGGAATCTGGTAGATGGATACAGAGATGTAAGTAACTGAGGGTAATTATAGGGCAGGGAGGAAGTTTAAAAGTACTTCTCTGCCTAAATGCATCCTGAAGTAAAGTCAGATAAGATCTCAAGCCTCATAGGTAAATGCTCAATTTTCTCTTTTCTGAGAATAAATGAAATAGTAAGTCTAAAAACCAAGGTTATGCATGCATTCATTCCTATTTTTAGCATTTCCACTTAAGCATGCTGTAAATGAAATGGCAAACAAAGCCCTTTTCAACCCTGAGTATGATTCCATTTATTTTCTTTATTTTAACGCTCCAGCTGATTCATAAAATACAGCCAAGGACATGAACATTCACATCACATCACGAAGTAACAACATTGTGTCTGGGAGCAGTGAAGCCACCTAGCCTGCACTTCTATATTATTCCTTGCTTGCACCCCCGTTTCTTCTGCTGAATGAGACTCTCTGGTTACATACATTGTTCCCAGAGAAAAATAAATTCACAAGAAGTTATTTTCCTAAAGTATATGTCCTGTCTCCATATACTACATAGTCTTTCATTTCTTATTATTTGCAGATTTCTATCTTGGAAATTTGATATCTGGTTTTTGAATAATAACATTGCTATTTAAAATAGTTGCATTCAGGGGCACCTGAGTGGCTCAGTCAGTTAAGTATCAAACTCTTGGTTTCCGGTCAGGTCATGATCTCATGGTTTGTCTCTGACAGCACAGACAACTTTGGATTCTCTTTCTCTCTCTCTCTCTCTCTCTCTCTGCCCCTCCCTCTCTCTCCTTTTCTCTCTCTCTCTCACTCTCACTCTGAAAAATAAATAAATAAACATTAAAAAAAATAAAATAATTGAGGTTACAGCATATGGGAATTGGCTTGAGTTATTAGAAATGTGAAAGTCTGTGTAGAGTTGGAATTTTCCAAAGAGTTATTGACATGTGTCTTCATGAATGGAAAAAAACCATACATGTTCCAGGTGATTGTTAATTTCATCTCTAGCAGGGGAAAAACAAACTTGGCTTTAATTTTTGCTTTTAGTATATCCTGATTCTAGAAGCAACAGATTTTGCTCTTTGTTTTCTTTTTCATGTATTGTTTTTATTTACAAGATTGGCATAAGATATTCATTTGACCTAGAAATTGTTTGAATCTCAAAATGATTTACAATACCTTGATTTAAGATATACTTGGCACAGGCTATTTCTTAAGTGTGTGATTTTTTTTTTAATGTTTTTTATTTATTTTTTGAGAGAGAGAGAGACAGCATGAGCAGGGAAGGATCAGAGAAAGAGGGAGGTACAGAATCTGAAGACAGGTTCCAGGCTCTGAGCTAGCTGTCAGCACAGAGCCTGATGTGGGGCTCAAACCCACGAATGTGAAATCCTGACCTGAGCTGAAGCCAGATGCTTAACCAACTGAGCCACTCAGGCACCCCGGCACAGGCTATTTCTAAATGATTTTAGGAGATTAAGAGAAATAAATAGTTGAAGTATAGTTTTTCCCCTAATGATAGAAAGTTTCTATTTGTTATTTTAACATCCCATGCAAGAAACTTAAGAATTATGTGCAGCAAGAGAGATAGCATCACTTTTTTCTTATTTTAGTTGTTTATCTTTCTCCTCTTGACAGAGCTCTGTTTTCTAGTGTAACAGGTGTATGGTTTCCTGGAATGCTAGATCTGAGTACAGGATCTATAGGTGTAGCAAACAGTCCTATTTAACTCTGTAGCTAGTTTCATATCATTTGCTTTCAGAACAACTTCATCTTGAGGGAAAATTTATATTTTTAAAACTCTTTAAAGAAGTCTTATCAGTGCCTTTTTGGTATATGTTGATCTTGTGGGTATATGACATATCAGTTGCTACATAACAGTATGACTACAAATTTAGAAGATTCAAATAACACATGTGTTACCTCCCATGTTCTCTGGGTTAGGATTTGGGCAGAGCTCAGCTGAGTTCTCTGCTTCAGGATCTCACAGGGTGCATCTAGGCTGTCCTAGTTAGGGCTGCACTTCATATGAGGCTCAACTTGTCTTTTAAGCTCACATGGTGTTGACAGTATTCAATTACTTGAGGATTGTTGAACAGAAGACCTTAGTTTCTTCTTGGATTTGAGCTGGAGGCTCTCCTCAGCTCCGTGCCCTTTGGGCCTATCTGACCACACTACTTTCTCCTTCAAAGCCACCTAGCGAGAATTTCCCAACAAAGGAGTCTCCTAGTCAGACAGGTTACAACCGTATGTAATGTTACCACGGGGTAGCATCCCACCACCTTTGCTGTTGTTCTCTTACTTAGACAAAGGCCAGAGCTCCCACCTGAACCCAGAGGGATTATCAGTGGGGGAATGCCAGGAGGCACAGATCCTGGAGGTTATCATAGAGTGTGTCCTCCTTCATCTTAGGAAACGTGCTCAGTTGTAGCAAGTCCTTCCTGGAACTTCCTTCCTGCGCCTTTGCAAGACCAAAGCATACTCTGTAGGTCAGGATAAGAGAATCCATAAAACAAGTTACAAGAGAAATTGTGAAGAAACAGGTGCTCTGTGTCAGGGAAGAAGTATGTTGTCCTAAAGAACAATTGCAGAAAAGGAATCGGCTCATTCTGTGTTGTTCCCAAAGGCAGAACTGGGGTCAGGGGGTGAACATTATAGAGAAGCCGGTTCTAGTTACATGTAAGGAATAACTGAGCAGTGCAAAGTGGGATTGGGTGTCTCAGGAAATGGTGAGCCCTGGTCCCCGGGGGTGTCAAGTGTAGATGTTAACCCATTTGTCAGACGTGGTCTGTATCTGTGTGGGAAGGTGCTGTGGGACGGAGAGAGGGACAGTCTGTTGGGAAGTATCAGTGGAAAACTTTAAAGTTCTTTTTGAATTCTTAAGGTTCTGTGACTCCGTCTCCTTGACTGATGAATTAAGGCATCTGTATTGATATATGTTTGCCACGCTAGTTAAGCAGGATGGGCTTCTCTTTGAGATCTGCCTTACCTGGAAACCAGAAACAAAAAGGCCCTAGAGGGGTGCCTAGGTGGCTCAGTCAGTTAAGCATCCAACTTCAGCTCAGGTCTTGATCTCATGGTTTGTGAGTTTGAGCCCCACACCAGGCTCTCGAGCCTGGAGCCTGTCTTCAGATCCTGTGACTCCTTCTCTCTCTGACCCTCCCCTGCTCACACTGCCTCTTTCTCTTTCTCTCTCTCTCTCTCAAAAATAAATAAAAACATTAAAAAAAAGGAAAAAAAGTCCCTAGAATAGTTCCTCTCATGGCACCTTCTCTCAAGTTTGCTGACTGTACTATCTGCTTTTAAGGCATCACTTAATAACTTGTTTCAGTAAATTCTCCTTACCCCCAGAATATTCAAGAAGTACTATAGAATACAGGAAGACAGTATATACCGTGCATTCCTGGTTTAGATGGAGAAGGGGAGAAACCAGTCCTATTGTACACACCCACAAAAAGCCACAGGGAGATACATTATAATAGTGTGTGCTTATTTCCAGGTGATAGCAAGCAGTATGACTGATTTTGTTTTCAAATTTTCCAACATTTCTAAAATGAATGCAAATAACTTTTGCAAAGAAAATGTTGCTGGAGTGCATGGTCAATCAGTTAAGCGTCTGACTTTGGCTCAGGTCATGATCTTGTCGTTCGTGAGTTCGCATTGGGCTCTGTGGTGACAGGTGAAAGTCTGGAGCCTGCTTCGAATTCTGTGTCTCCCTCTCTCTCTGCCCCTTCCCTGCTCATGCTCTGTCTCTCTCTGTCTCTCAAAAATAAATAAACAGTAGAAAAAATTAAGAAAAAGAAAATGTTGCCAGTATGGTAATTACAAAGACCGTAGCGACATAGGAACAGTTCATAAGATAGATTGTGGAACACATTTTTATAACTTAACATTTTACTATCATTTAAAAATGTGTAGAAAAGTATTTGCTTTTTTAAGTCTTGTTTATTTTGAGAGAGAGAGAGAGCATGAGCAGGGGAGGGCAAAGAGAGAGAGACAGACAGAGAGAGAGAGAAGAGAAAGAGAGAGCGAGAGAGAATAATATCCCAAGCCCTAATGCAGGGCTTGAACTCATGAACCATGAGAGCATGACCAGAGTTGAAATCAGGAGTTGGATGCATAACCAGTGGAGCCACCCAGGCACTCCTGAAGTGCTTACTTTTATATTAAATTTTATTTTAATACTTTGTCAATACTTTCCAGTACAAGATGACTTTTCTTGAAGGAAGACATAAGAAAATACTCCAGTTCTGGGATGATTTGATGATCGCCTTGAATGTTGATGTAGTCTCAACATAGTCTTGAGAGCATACACTCACCAGCTCTCGCTCTCTCTCTCTCAAAATAAATAAATAAACATTTAACAAGAAGAAGGTTGATGTAGTCTCACTTCATGCTGATCTGTTTAGCCATGTTTCATGGTTAGTGAACTTTAGAAATGTTTAATGCCATCAACCTGCAATTTTGTGAACCATGCGGGTGTTCTTCTCAGATGTCTGAGGAAATGTAAATGAAGAATTACATTTAAATTATTTGATTTGAGTAGAAGCCAGTTCACCAATTAACACAGGCTAGTGATATGGCTTTCCTATATTTACATTTCAGTGAGGCTTAGACCTCGAAAATTGCTAGAAAATCAAAGTATAAATTTCCTTTTCAAAAGGATGTTTACAAAAATCCACTTAAGTGAAAGTAAAAATTTAAAATCAACACCAAAAGCCCCAATTTAGGTAAACATCTATTTTATTTAAGTTAGTTGGGTGAGGATTTTTTTAAAAGAAAATAATCCTGAAAGGGCTGATAATTTTATAAAAATGTAATAGCCAGATCTGGTGATTATTCTCCTGGAGCTGTATCCTATGACCTGCATTTAATATCATGGAAAAATGTGAGCTGCAGTTGAATAAATTCCATAAAAAGGGGATATACTGCTGGGGTCCCTCAATGCTGATTACTGTGGAAAATGGGAATGTGTGTTGGCCAATGACACTGGTAGGCCAGATTGCTAACTGACTTGTGAACCTGTCCTCTTGTAACCAAGGAGCCCTTGGGACATGCCACATCCAGTGAGAGCTCTCTACAAGGCAGGGCTCCTGGGTTAAAGACCACCCCATCCCTAGAACAAATTCCAAGGAAGATCAATGACTCCAGGGACAGTGGGATTATCTGCCCCATAGACCACTGGACCAATTGCTTTACATCTTGGGGCTGAGAGACCTAAGCAGGCCTACATGGACCTAATAGTAGGTACATAGCATGCCCATTAGAATCACAAGGTAATAGACCATTAGAAAAGATACTAGACATCATTCAGTCCAGCCTTTTCATTGAACAAAGGAATTGGGGTGGGGGCCAAATCCAGAGCAGTGACATGACTTAGTAGAGTTAGATGCAAAGCTGGGATGATGAGCTAAATTGCCAAATTTAAATTAAAGGCTTTTCTGTTACAACTGGCTGCTCCATTTTGTACTCTCAAGAATCCACACAGTGGTAACAAACCATTTTAAGGAAGGAACATTCAGAAAAATAAGAACACAAGCTGCCTATTTAGTTTAAAGATCACTATTTTGGAGGCACCTTGGTGGCTCAGTTGGTTGAGCATCTGACTCTTGATTTGGGATCAGATCATTGTCCTAGGGTTGTGGGATCAAGCCCTGCATTGGGCTCTGCACTAAGAGTGGAGCCTGCTTCGGATTCTTTCTGTCCTTTTGCTTCTCCCCAGCTCACACTCACTCCTTCTCTCTAAAAACTAATACACAAAATAGGGGAGACTCGGTGGCTCAGTCAGTTAAGCGTCTGACTCTTGATTTTGGCTCAGGTCATGATCTCGAAGTTCATGAGTTTGAGCCCTGCATCAGGCTTTGTGCTGACAGTGTGGAGCCTGCTTGGGATTCTTTCTCTCCATTTCTGCCCTTCCTTCACTTTCTCTCAAAATAAATAAACTTAAAAAGAATAAAAATAAAACACTTTCTCATCTTTTTTTAAAAAAAATTAATGTTTTATTTCTTTTTGAGACAGAGAGAGACAGAGCATGAGCAGGGAGGGGCAGAGAGAGAGGGAGACACAGAATGGGAAGCAGGCTCCAGCCTCTGAGCTGTCAGCACAGAGCCCAACGTGGGGCTCGAACCCAAGAACGTGAGATCATGACTTGAGCTGAAGTCAGAGGCTTAACTGATTGAGCCACCCAGGCACCCCTTTTTCTTGCCTTCTAATCCTTTGTTTTTCTCCAGAATCAAAGAGGGTAGTATCTGCATCCATCTCCCACCATTCTCTTATTTCTTCTCATCAGGAACTGTCCCCTCTTTTGTTTCTGATAGCCATTATTGTAAGACTGACTCACTTCCCCAAATCAAATCTAGTTTGAGAAATATACACTCTCTAAAGATTACAGAAGTTCTCAACTTTATTTCAACCACAATTATAACAAAATATGATTGGTCTCTTTGGTCCCCCGTATATCGTAACCTAAATCCAAGAGAGTTTTTCCACTACAGATAAAGTAACAATGTTAACATTAACACAAAGAGAAATTCCCAAGTCCCATTATCAAGACATAATTTCATGAGCTGCTCTTCCCTTATTGTCATTAGCCATCATGGAGTAGTAGGGCATTGCTAAAGATTATTTAGAAAATGATTCTTCTCAGCCCCTTAGTCCTGGGCTCACTGTCTAACCACCCTGCCAGGCAGGCCTGTGCCCATGGGACATAGGGGCCTGGGGACTTCATGGAAAAGTTCAGTCCTTCCTCCAGCCCCGCTTCTAATGTGCCAGCTCCAACCCCAAGGCCATCTGCTAATCGGCCAGTGAGGTGCTCCAGCTCCGTCTGTCACTCCAGGCAGCAGACTTGGAGGCCTGGGCAGGCATCAGCTGTCTGACCCTCCCAGAGGCAGGAAATGAGGTGGAGGCTGTGGGCCCTGGGATGCTCATCTTGTTTGCTCTAAGACCTTTATGAAGTCTTTTTTCCACTTAATATTCTGTGGCTGGTATCACAATTTGTATTTAATGCCTTGTTCAGCCTCTAAATTAATTATAAAATGAAGCTGTGGTATGGAAGATTCACCTTCTCAAAGGATCCTTGGTATGTTTATCTGGTAAACCAGATGTAAGAAACTGTTTAGTTATTTCTGCCTAACAAGCCACCCCAAAATTGAGTAGCTTAAAATAATAGCCATTTTATTTGTTGATGAGTTTGTGGGTCAGCAATTTGGGCTGGTCGGTTCTTTTTTTTTTTTTTTTTTTTAATTTTTTATTCATTTTTGAGAGAGAGAGAGAGAGAGCAAGCAAAGGAGGGGTAGAGAGAGAAGGGGACACAGAATCCAAAGCAAGTTCCAGGCTCTGAACTGTCAGCACAGAGCCTGACACAGGGCTTGAACCCGTGAACTGTGAGATCATGACCTGAGCTAAAGTCAAGGGTTTAACTGACTGAGACACCCAGGGGCCCCTGGGCTGGTCAGTTCTTAATCTCCCCTTGCCTAGAACAGCTTCTACAATCATGTGGGAAGATCATCTGGGGGCAGAGTGTCATAGGTGGCCACAGTGAGATGTGTGGCAGTTGGGTGATCCATGTTCTCTGCAGCAGAACAACAAACTACCTGGCCCAGTGCAGTCAGTGGGAGGTGCCTACACAAAGGCATGACCATGGGAGGTGTTCATTATTCACTGGTGGGAGGTGGGGTCACCACTACTAAATTACCTACTTTCTCTTTAGTGGGTGGATTCCCAAGTTAGCATAAATTGGCGACTCTGATGTCATTCTGAGATAGTTATGTGATAATATTCCCCTCCTATTCTACTTTTTATGTACATGAATTACAGTGTAGCAATGTCATGGGTCATGTGTTATAACAAAATGGGAAACTCCCACCATATTTTAATGTGTTCTTGAGTAGCCCCGAGTGACGACATTGCTGTGTTTCAGACCTCTGTATTGTGCAAAGCTGCCATCCACGCAGGAATAATTGCAGATGAGTTGGGAGGTCAGATCAGCGTGCTTCAACGCAAGGGGATAAGTCGGTATGAAGGAATCCTCGCCAATGGTGTGCTCTCGAAAGAGTAAGTACTTTGTCTTCTGTTCTGAGTGGAAGGTAACCCCAAAGGTGTAATTTATCAGCTCACAGTTTTGAAAGGACAGTGGGCATATGATCCCAAGGGTTTGTCGGGTGCGAAGAATGTGTGTGAATGCTTAAAGCAGCATTTGTGGTGTCTTTGTGGAAGATAAATGCAGCAATAAAAGAGCTCACTGGTTATGCTGACACGTAAATTAAAATGGCACACATCTGAAGTTACAGGGCAGAGGTGCTTTAGTAGGAGAGAACGAAGCCTGAGCCTTTTCGGTTTGTCCAGTTGTAGTAGATTACCTGTTATCTCCAATATTACCAAAACTACTGAAGGAGACAGAGAACTGAAATAAAGCCCCCGTAGAACCACCAGGCTCCCCTAGAGGATCCTTACAGACAAGCTCATAGTGACGAGTTGGGTAGTGGAAAAAAAGGACTTTTATTAACATTAACCTCTCTGTTTGCTGTTCTCTGCTCTTTTAGCTTGACGAGAAAAAAAGTATGTCAGTTGCTAAACATTCAACCTCAACTTTTAATGCTTTTAGGTTTCTTCAGCTTCTGGAGTGGAAAGCAAGAGCTGTTAGAACTAAATATAAGTCTGCCTTGTGGTCAGGTATCCACCCATAGAAACAGGCAGCTTGGAAGGGGCCAGAGGGAGGCTTTCCGTGGGTGGATGCCATATGAGAGAAAGGTGATCCTCAAATCACATGCTTATCTCTTGCTTCCTCCCTCCCTATCTGTCCCAGAAATGTCTTCCTGCTACCATGACCCTGTGTTTTTTGGACAGGTTGTCACATAGTCTTGGTCTTGAGCATATGGCACAAGACAGAGACTGCAGACATTTCAGGATCCAAAAGCAGGAAAAAATAGGTCAGGGCCTGTATTCACTACCACTCCCTAGTGTGTGTGTGGATTCCCCCGGCCCCGGCCCACCATTTTGGTGTGGTCGCTGCTTGTGTGCAGAAAGAACCTGACCATCATGCTTCCCTGCTCTGTTCTCTCAGTGGATGTGGACCATCTCAGCTGGTTAAAAAAACCACATAAGGGGGTAGATCGATTCCCTAGTTAGCATAAATATAGTGCCTCTGATGTCAGGTTGAAGAAGTTATGCAGTGATTTTTCCCCTTCTCCTTCTACTTTTTACTTACATGTATCCTAGCTTAGTTTAGCAATCTGGTGCTTCAAATCGGGATTCTGACCACAAGTTATAATATGATTTTTATAGGAAAATGTATCTTAAGTTCCAAAGAACCAATAGATGAACTCACAAGTAAACTTAGACTAAAACTCACTTCTGGATTGGGGCGTTGGCTTAAGCTCACAGAGAGGGGATCTAGAAGCAATGGCTGAAGTTGGGTAGGTCACCTTCATGAGGAAGCAGACCATGGGTGTGGTGGAAGGCGGGAACAAAGCATCTGGGGACCCAGGAGCAGAGCCACAGCCCAGGGAGGGACACCAGAGGAGTTGTGGCGGTCAGCTCACCATGCTCACGGCTAGGGTGCTGGCTGGTGGGTGGCTGAGGAGAAAAGACGGAGCTCCCACTGGTTAATTCTGAGTCAGGGATGCAGGTGGGAGTATCCGGAGAGGGTGTTCAGTCCAAGTCTTCCACAGGCAATGCAAGTGACACTGTATGTGATCTATAAAAGGCAGTCATCCGCACCCTCTGATGCGCAGGCTCACCGTGCGATGTTTGTGTGCTCTGCTTGCCATAGTCAAGACTTCCCTCTACCTTACCTCTGGATAGGACTTGTAACTTTGTCAGGCCCCGAAGTGTTCTTTTTATATTGTCTGAACATTCAAAGATAAGTCACTTCCAAATTTGTGCCAGAGTTTAAGATCTAAAAGCTTAGTAACAGAATGCCTTTAGAAACTAAAATCCTTACTCAAATAAATAAAATGTATATGTGTGTGTCACGATTTTTATGTATGCACACCCATGTATTTTATACATACATATATGCGCCTATACATGTACTATATATAAGTGTATATGTATATATTCTATATACACACATGCACATATATACATATGTATATACATATGTATATACATTTTTTTCACTTACATATTTGCCTCAGACTTTCTGGAACATAAATATTATTTTTTTTCAGATTCATCTTTTTTTAGGATAACTTGTGTCACATTGGCTTATGTACAACACCCGGTGCTCATCCCAGCAAGAGCCCTCCTCCATGCCCATCCCCCATTTTACCCTCTCCCCGCCCCCATCAACCCTCAGTTTGTTCTCTATATTTAAGAGTCTCTTCTGGTTTGCCTGGAGCATAAATATTATATCCCGATTTGTAGTAAAAGTGGTTATTTATGCACAGTAAGCTGTAAACACCAGCCTGATCTTGACTCTCGAGGATCTGTTTTTGTTGTTTTTTATGGTTTGATGTGTTGATACTCAGGCGGTAGTTCAGGAAGATAGTGGGCTGTGGCCCAGATTTGCTCGGTGCTATATCTCCAAATAGGAGCAAAGACTGGACTTCTCGTGTTAAATCTGTTTTTTGGACTCTCTTTCCTATGTTTGTATACCTTTCAGTGCTTCTTTTATAGAAGAGTAGGACTGCAAAAAGTTTAACTTCTACTACCAGGATTTTATTTTACTTTAGAAAAAAAAATATTTAAACTGTTGCATAAAAGTAGGCATGTTTTTAGTTACTCCGGGGCTGAATACAGATGAAGCCGCCTTATGTAATCTGAATCAAACATTGATGCAGTGATGAGTGTATAGAAATCAAAACCATTAATGACTTAGGAAGAGTTTTGTTCCACATTCCATGTAGTTACTTGAACAAATTGTCCAGTTTTTGTGTTATTGCAAATTATATCAAGGACCCTTCTTTCTAGCTCCGATTTTGCTTTGACTTTTTTGTACTGAGCAGAGAAGAGTCTACCACATGCGAATACATCTTCTCCACTCATTCTGATTCCCAAATCTTCAGGGAGCCGTTGTTTTCGGCTGCGCTGTTTTGCTGCCGGGGAACCACTGGACATGCGGCCATTGAACTTCTGTTCCCACACACGATTGTTTGGTGTTCAGGAAAAAACACAGAAGGAAGCAGCACAGCTGAGGAAGAAGGAGTCCCTAAAGTAAATATCTAAGGCTCTTCTGGGCTTCATCCGGGTCAGCTCACTTCCTTGATTTGAGGAGACCAGAATGGAATCAGGAGGAGAGGCTGACCTCACACTGAGGGTGAAGGCTCAGCCCATCAGCGGGGAAGGCTTTCCTGTCAGCTGACCTCAGCCTGTTCTCCATTGCTCCTCTAGCCCTCTGGGAAGGCGGGCAGTTCTTGAATCTGATGGGATTCGTTCACCCTGATGTGTGGACGCCTCAGAACTCCAGCCTCCTGGGGGTTTTCATTTTTAGAAGAGGAGGCCCATTTACCAATAGAATTCTCTCAGTGGTTGTGTTTAGTTAGTTTACTAGAGTGAAATGGAAAACATATTCCAGCTGGTAGTGGAAACAAGCCAGGCAGGGAGGTGTAAGAAGCAGCGCCTTCCCTGGCTGCGTCTTCTGGGGTTAACTCCAGTTATCCTTCTTTCCGTAACTCCTCTTTTTCAGCAACAGCAGAATAAATATTTTAGTGTCTCGTGGTGGTGGGAGTGAGTTTAGGCCCTCTGGGTTGCCACAGTATTATGGGTGCTTATTTGGGCAAAATTTAAAGTGGGATACTTCGTGCAGGAACATTCTAAAAAAATGGAAAAAATCAGTCAAATAGAGGCTCCAAATAAATTAATAAAACTTTAAATGGTGAATTGCAACAACGTGTACCTTTTTTTTTTTAAGTTAGAAGAGCTGGATCTTCACCCAGCCTTTGCCAACCCCTGAGTTCCGGCAAGTCTTGCGACTCCAGTGGGTCTGCGTTTTCATGTCAGAAGTGATTGGTGTCTGCGCTATATTCAGGTTGTTGCAGAACCTTTATGTGGGACAGCAGGGCGGTGGAGTGTCTGCTTGAGAGTGGACAAGGAATGTGAAAGAAAAAGTCCATTCCAGCAACTTTGACTACCTGGTACTTCTAAACAACAACAGCAGCCAGGCTTTGACGGGAAGATTCTTAGACTCTTGTCCAGACTGTTCTGGGCTCTGTGTGGGTGTCACAGTTCAGTAGTCTCTCTGTCCATTGTCGCCACCTATAATGCAGAGTTAAACATTTAAAATAATAAGCAGTACTCTCAGATTGTAAAATAACTGATCACAAGAGTGACATCTATCTCTGTGTGTTTCTCTCTAATATCTAATATAATAAGTATGATGCACGTTAAGATTAATCTTGAGACGTCCAGATTTTCTATTTAGTCTATATATTTTTATACTGCTGACTTCGTGAGGCATGTACTGAAAGGTAAATACGGTCGCAGGCCTCCGGAATGCCTTCTCCACTGAAGGAGGCAAGTGCGAGCGAGGCTGATGTGCTAAGTGTGCCTGTGTGAGCAGTACAAGCCGTGAAAGCACTAGAGTCCGCAGGCCCAGGGATGAAGGCCAGGTTGGCAGTGAGGCCCAGATCAGGGCCAGCTCAGGGAGATGCTGTGAACTTTCTACAGCTGCACCTCATCATCCGGAAGCACGAGCTGGCTTACGGCTTGGCATTAGTTGCTACAGTAGGCAGGAGTGTGACTGGAGAGAGACTGAATCGAGGCTGTCCCCAGAGCAGCACCGCCGGGGCACGACCCATGGTCATTTTTCTAAAAGTGGTCAGTCTTCTCCATCTCTCGCCATTGTCCTTGACGATTGACAATGATTGGGATGCTGTGAGGTGACTATGGAAGCTAAGGGAATAATCCGGGCAGTCATTCCTTCTGCCTCCGTTGCTGGGTATTAATTAATTGGGATTTAAGGCTGTTCCTAAGATGGTGCGCTTTCCTTCCCAACACAATGTGGCATGAGGGAAACTGCACAAGATTTTGATCCAACAGCAGTGACTCAGAGTCCCGGCCACCTGTCACCTGGGTGACTTTAGGAAAGATGCTTGCTTTCAGTGGGCCTGAGTTCTCGGTCTGTGGAACACCAGTGACCGACAATAACAGCCTTGCTGGGGTGCCGTGAGGACCCTGTGAGGTGTGGGAAGGCTCTGCGAACCCTGTGCTGTGCTGCGTCGGTCATTAAGATCCAGGTAAGCAACTTACCTCCTCACGTTTGTGTTTATTATTTCAGTGGTTCCCTGTCAGACAAGCGATTTCTCTTTACCTCCGATGGTAAGGACCACGTTTTCCGTAAGAATTTGATATTTTAGGGGTGCCTGGGTGGCTTAGTTGGTGGTTAAGCATCTGACTCTTGATTTCAGCTCAGGTCATGATCTCGTGGTCATGAGTCGAAGCCCGCGTCAGGCTTCACGCTCAGTGTGGAGCCTGCTTGGGATTGTCCATCTCTCCCTCTGTCTCTGCCCCTCCCCTGGTCTCAGTCTGTCTCTCTCTTTCTTTCTCTCTCTCGCTTTCAAAATAAATAAATAAACACTTTAAAAAAAAGAATTTGTGGGATGCCGGGGTGGCTTAATTGGTTAAGCATCTGACTTTGTCTCAGGTCATGATCTCTTGTTTGTGAGTTCAAGCCCTGCATCAGGTGAGCTCAAGCCCCGATTTGGGCTCCACACTCTCCCTCCCGCCTTCTGCCCCTTATGAGAGTCTCTCTTTCTCTCCCTCTTTCTCTACCCCTCACTCACCTTGTGCTCTCTTTCAAAAAATAAAAATAAATAAATAAAAAGAATTTGGTATTTTAGAATTTTTAGTGGTATTTTGTTCTTCCATATCCCTCCAATAATACAGCTTAAAGGGTTTTATTTTTCTCTTTTTCCACAGGTCACACAGCACCAAGTATGCTGTGGCTTAAAAATACACACAACAGTAGCTTAATTATCATTAAGCAGAAAATATTTTTCTTTATAATCTCAGCTATCTTAAACTTTTTCCAAAAAAGAATGAAAATTTTAAATGACATTTATTTTAAGATAAATTCCTTTATGTTAGATTTTAATAGAAAAACCTTTTGAATATTACAGTTTAATTTTTTTTTAATAAAGTGATTAGGGGTGCCTGGGTGACTCAGTTCATTGAGCATCCAACTTTGGCACAGGTCATGATCTCATGGTTCATGGGTTCAAGCCCCGCATTAGGCTCTGTCCTGACAGCTCAGAGCCTGGAGTCTGTTTTGGATTCTGTGTCTCCCTCTCTTTCTCCTGCTTAAAAATAAATAAATGGTAAAAAAAAAATTAAAAAATAAATAAAAGATAAATAAAGTGATTAAACATAAGTATGTAAAATAAAGGCTTTTTAGTCCCTCTGTCTGTCCCGCTCTGGCCCGCCAGGTGATGAATCCTCCTGGGTTCTTTTCCTGAGGGAGGGAGAGAAACGGCAGGAAAGGGGGCGCAGAGAGTGAAGACAGCACACGGTTTCTGATCAAGCCTCTCTTCTTTATTCTTCTTCCTCTCCTTCATCTTCCAGAAAACCTGTATCTTATATATGGTTTGGGGCGGGGAACTGACCCAGGTCGGTTGCCAGGTAACAGAGTTAAATGAATATTAGAGAAAGGGGAACAACCCAAAACGAAACTCCAAACTCCGGACACAGCATCAAAAGGAAGCCGCAGACTAGCGTCTGCAAATGCTGGGGAGGGGAGGCTTAACGCTGCATTCCCGAATGCGGTTTGATCTTTTGTGCACCTTGGCCATTCTACGTCTGGCCCAGCATGACCGCCGCCAAAATCTTGGACCAGGAAATGGCACTCTCCAGCCTCCAGATGTAAATCTTGTTTTTTGGTTGCTCCCTGGAGAGCGATGTATCCTTGCCTGAGGCAGCCAAGAGCTCGGCGGCTCCCAGCATCCCTCTGTCATGAAATATATTCTATTTAAATATTCTCCCAGCATAAAGGAAAATATTTCAAGGAGAATGGTATGAATATGTCTTCTTTTTCCAGGGAGAGGAGTGTGGCCTTTATTTGCTAACCTCCCATCGCCTTTAAAACACATTTCAGTTTGCTGAAATTAGGATGAATTTAGAAATTTAGAAGGGAAAAGCTATAGTGAGAACCAGGATGTCATTATAGGGGATGTGACTTCAGTGAGGTCCATTTAAAATAAAAAAGAGCAGCAACAATTTCAAGATACTGCAGTACAAATGAATCAAATGAGAGTCTGAGTCATTAAAAAACTAGTAATTAAACAGTTGATTTGATATCAGAATGATAATAAGTCAACTGAATAACTCTAGGTGAGATGGAATACTTTTTTTTACTTTCGTTTCATGTTTATATCTGAAAGACTTTTCCTGGCATTTTTTTTTTTTTAGGTTGCAGCAAATCATTGAGTTTGGAACCTGATACACAAATCAGAACTACTTGGCAGTGGGTCAGTGAGGTGGGGGAACAAGTTCATTGGTCTCCTGGCCAAGGCCAGCCTCAGGACCAAGACCTAGTCTCGGCTTCTGGGGACAGCAGCAAGAGCCGCAAACAGCGAGAATGGCTGGAGACCGATTTGGGAGAGAAAAAGAAAATAACAGGTACTGCCCCAGTGCAGTTGCATAAATGCAAAATGACTTGCTGTTCAAGTTATATTTTAGTTACATAGGTGCCACTCTCTCCCTCAAAGTGCTCTGTCTTTTCTAAAAGTAATGAACAGCCCTTCTCATTGTGTGTACGGGCAGAACCTGCGTGGGCAGATTGTAAGTATGGATGTAGGGGTTCGAAAGCCACACTGCAGGGCGTCTGGGTGGCTCAGTTGGTTAAGCATCTGACTCTTGATTTTGGCTCAGGTCATGATTCAGGTCATGGGATCGAGCCCCACATTGGGCTCTGCACTAACAGCACACAGCCTGCTTGGGACACTCTCCTTCTCTCTCTCTCTGACTCTCTCTCTCCCCCTCCCTCACTCATACTCTTTCTCACTCAGAAATAAATAAATAAACTAAAAAAAAAAAAAAAAAGCTCACCCTGCAATGAGGAAACCCTTGTATGGCATATTGTCAGTGTGGAAACACTCATCTGTGATCAGGTTTCTAAATGCAAAAAATTTACCTGTAAAATGATTTGAGATTTCAAGTGAGAAAAAAAAGGAAAGGAACCCTAAGATTGTAACACATGCTATATATTTTTTAAAAACTAACCTGTCAATAATATTTTCTTACAAGGAATTATGACCACAGGATCCACACAGTCGAATTTCAACTTTTATGTTAAGAGTTTTGTAATGAAGTTCAGGAACAATAACTCTAAATGGAGGACCTATAAAGGAATTGCAAATAATAAAGAGAAGGTAAGAGAAACTTTGGAGGGAAGAACTGAGCAGGAGAGCAAGTCTCTAGGTACTCTTACCAATGCGTTTGCAGAAAGCAGATTTGCAGCTCCACCTTTGTTAGGTAACTCAGCCTTTGTTGGCAAAGCCCTGTAAATTCACTCCCAAGTATGTCTGCAAAACTACAACAGACACAGAATCCTGGCTTTGGTGTCCTATAACCAGGTAGGAGTGGGTGGAGAAGGACGTAGGAACTGACTAATAGCATCTTCAGGTAAAAGTTCTTTGTTTCCACAGGTGTTTCAGGGTAACTCTAATTTTCGGGATCCAGTGAGGAATAATTTTATCCCTCCCATCGTGGCCAGATACGTGCGAGTTGTCCCCCAGACATGGCATCAGAGGATCGCCTTGAACGTGGAGCTCTTTGGGTGCCAGATTACACAAGGTAGGACTCAGGGCAAGTCAGCGAGTGAGTTGATTCTGATCATGCCCTTTCACAAATTGTTGTTCCTAATGTGGTTTTCCCAACATCTCCTCTACCTCAGATAATGATTCATTGGTGTGGCGCAAAACAAGTCCAAATACTGTTGGTTCAACTAGAAGAGAAGATGAGATAATCACAAAATCCGTCCCCTCGGAAGAAAACCCCACAGGTAGAGCAGTTCACTGTTTTGTGCTTTCCTAAGGAGCGTGACCGGACTCCGTCTGATATTACAGGGACTTCACCAGATATTACAGGGACTTCACCAAAACTTGTCAGATGAATGTCTGAAGTCAGATAGATGGTTCAGAGGTGGCTGGATATGTGTAAAAGGATGTTTATCTACAACCATTCACTGCAGTATTTTAAGTAGAAAACGTAGTGTTTGCCCTTCAAACACTGGGTGAATGAATGTTTTATGGAAAAATAATAGCACACGCATGAACTGGCATACTCTGCAGCCATGAAAAATAAATGTGTTTGTAATGTAGGAAGCTCTCAGAGATACACTGACAAACTTAAAAAAATAAGCACGGTATCGGACAGTCTAGATAGCATTCTACCATGTGTGTACAAAAGGAGGAATAAAGAACAATATATATGTATAATCATTCTGGTATCTCTGGAAGAAAGTCAAGAAACATAATTTGGCTTCCTATAGAGAAGGGACAGGGGTAGGAGGAAGACTGTTTTTTATAGTTTTCGAATTTGAACATGTAAATATGTCATCAATTCAAGCAATAAACATTAAAAGTACATTTACTTTTTCAGAATATAAAACAATATGCAAATTAATTTTATAAAATTCAGAAAGAGATAAACAAGACTAAGCCATAAATTAGCATTCGTAGTTACCACTGTATCCAATCAACTATATTTATGTTAATAACTTTGAGGAAAACCTATAATTTGTTTTGTAGCATATACTTTTCACTTAACATTGTATTATGATCATCCTTCAAGGTTATTAAATCATTGCAAAGCACAGTTGTTAATACCTTTATAGTGTTTTCTCATATGGCTACACCATCACTTAGTTAACCATTGCCCTGTTGTTGGATGTTTAAAGTGTTAGATTTTCCCAAGTTTCCACTCTTGTAAAACATGCCAGTGTTATTCACATGACTTTTGTTCCCTTTGAAGGTCCTTATCCCCCCCCTTTCACAAACTACACATTTCTATTCCTGATCATCCCATTGTTTTCTTCCCAGGGATCGCAGAAAAAGAAGGGTGAACAAATATTTCTCCTTTAGTGTGCCTAGTTTCTACAAGCCTACTTTAGTGGCCATTCGAGTGATTTCCTTTTTCAAAGTAGGAGGACACTGTTCCATGCAGCAGAGTGGAAATGCTGTGTGAGGTCATCAGGCTGCGTTTCCTCTCAGTCCACAGCTCCAAGCCCTGGTCACGGGAAGCACAGGGCTCCTCTCCCCTCCCCTCCCCCCCAGCTCCTGTTATTGTGCAAGTGCAAACCTGCTCACCGTCTGGGGGGACTGGGGCCATGAGCTCCACCCTGTGCCTAAGTCATTCACCTCTCTGAGTAGCTCCTGGCCACCTGGCTGGGCCCGCTGTACACCTTCCCCCTCAATTCTGATTTGCGAGTCTAATACTGTCCAAAGAAGCTCAGAGTAAGTGTTAATCCCCAAGGACCATCAAAAATTGCCTTTTTGGAAAAAAGAAATTTTTATTTTCCTAAACTTTAGCCAGAATTTTATTTATTTATTATTTTTTAAATGTTATTTATTTTGAGAAAGGGAAAGAGAGAGTGGGGAAGGGGCAGAGGGAGAGAGAAAGCGCAAGCACGGGCGGTAGGAGAGAGTAAGAATCCCAAACTGGTTCCGTGCTGTCAGCACAGAGCCTGATGCAGGGCTCGATCTCATGAACCGTGAGATCATGACCTGAGCCAAAATCAAGAGTAGACGCTTAACCGACTGAACCACCCAGGCACCCCTTTAGCCAGAATTTGAAATCCTCTCTTTTTGCTTTGTGACATCAGTAAATGCCTAGCACATACTCATTTCCCCCATTTATTAAACTGTTGAAGACCTGTCAAATCAGCGTTCAGTTTTAGATTGAGCAGTTTGGTTGCAGTTCCTTCCTGTTGTAATGTGTGGCTTTCCCCCCGCTCAGGAGTAAACGTCACAGCTGTGGCTATTCCACTGGTGTTCCTGGCTCTGACGGTTGCTGCAATGGGAATCTTTGTCACCCTTCGAAAGTATGTGACTTGCCATTTTAAAATTTCTTCTCTAATCATGCAACTAATTAGAAAACCAAAATGTTTGCTTTTCAGATGCTCGTGCATAGAAAAGCAGCATTAGTTTGGCCAAGATAAAATGTTAATTTATGTTTTAAAAGCAAGTTTGTTTAGAGGTAGAAACCAAGTATTATTTTATAAACAGTACTTATCACTTAGAATCCTTTTCAAGTAGGATTTTTTTTTTGTCTCTATAGGAGGAAGAGGAAAGGAAATCCATATGGATCAGCGAAGGCCCCGAAAACAGGTTGGTTGACATAAAACTACAGTTGTATTCTGTCTTCGAGAAGGGACAGGATCTGCTGATTAAAAGTATGATTAGGTCTGTGGCTCACACTGACATGGTTTAAAAAAATAAGATCTATAGCCTTTAAGTTAGCAAGTCTAAAAGGAATGGAACATTACGGCCTCTCTCTCTATCTTATCGAGAGTTCTCATGCCAGTGACCTTTACTTTTCTTCAGCATTATCCCATCATTTATCAGCATTCATGTTGTTTTGGCCACTGGAGTTTAGGCCACCACACTGCTTGCCATCCAGGCAAGTCATGAAAGCCCCGTCTGTGAACTGAACACTGTCCAGTACGCTCTGCGTCTCCAGGCTTCCACTGTATTTTCCGCGAAGGAAGAACCAGGCAGGGTTCAAGTTCAGGTTTCAGAGAATCCTTAGGACCCAGGATGCCCCAAGCAATAAGCCAGCTGTAATCCAGAGAGGGCAGCAGGGCAATGTGGGACCCCACTTGCACAGGGTCTCAGCAGCCAGAGGCGTTGACTCCTCTGAGACAGGAATGCTGTGTCTGCAGAGGATGGAAAGCCAGGCCCTGGTGGCGTGACAGAGGCATAATCTGGGACCAGAGGGGCCCACAGATACAAGCGGAAAACAGGGACGGAGTAGTGTTTGCGGTTCTGGTAACCACTCAGCCTGCTGTTTCCATCAACATAGTCTGGGAGCCAGGGCCCGCGCTCGTCACCGTCAGCCGGGAAAAGGCAGCCCGACGTCCAGCTGGCCAAGGAATCCTCCATGGGCTGTGTGCATTACACTTGTGAGCTGTCCATTAGTTTCGTGTTCTCTCTCTTCCAGACTGTTGGAAGCAGATCAAATATCCCTTTGCCAGACACCAGTCAGCTGAGTTTACCATCAGCTATGATAATGAAAAGGAGATGACACAAAAGTTAGATCTCATCACAAGTGATATGGCAGGTAAGCGTCAGGCCTCTGTGACGGTTCTCAGGGAGCAGGTGCTGCTCATGGGAGTGAGGACACCGGGAGGGAAATGTGACTAAACCCCAGGGTTGAGATGGGGCCCAAGACATCAGCACCGTGTACAGTCGTCTCTCTTTCCTCTGTGAAGTGTTCCAAACGGACACTGAGGGAACTATAGCGGAGCTATAGCAATGGCCCTGAGGTACCATGAAAGTCTGGAAGCCCTTTGTTAAGCTGTTACTCAGGTTTCGGTTAAGGCACTAAGGAAGAGGGACTGGAAAGATGAATGAAGCCCCGTTCCTGCCCTTGAGAAAAGAGGAGACGGGAGATGAAAGAATCCGTCCAGTGTTAGAATGGCCTCTGTGTCCCTGGTAAGCCATCACCGAGAGTCAAGCTTCTCGAACTGTCTGTGGAGACAGATCCATTTTTTGCCTTTGAAAAAATTATCATTTCTAATCTGTCAGAAACCACTGCTTTTATAAAGTACAATATAGTTGATCCTGAAACAATACAGGGGTAAGGATGCTGACCCCATGCACAGAAATCCAGTGCAACTTCTGACTCCCCCAAAGCTTATCTACAAATAGTCTGCTGCTGACCAGAGCAACCTACTGTTGCCTCCACCCTTACCAATAACATAAACAAGGCTTAACACACATTTCGTACATTATTTTTATTACATATTGTATTCTTCAAATAAAGTAAGTTAGAGAAAATAAAATGTTCTTAAGAAAATCATAAGGAAGAGGGGCACTTGGGTGGCTCAGTCAGTTGAATGTTTGACTCTTGATTTTGGCTCAGGTCATGATCTCTTGATT
>NC_043706.1:101477077-101478753 GCF_006229205.1 Suricata suricatta
GGGTAGCCCCGCTTTGCTTCTCGCCACCCAGAGTGTGTTCTGGGGATCAGAAGCATCAGGGAGCTTGCTAGAAGTGTGGGCTTCCAGAAGTTCCCAGGTGGGGCATGAATATCGCAAAGTCAGAAAGCTCTCAGGGGAAAGGTTGCTTGAGCTGCTGCAGGGCAAAGAGAGCATATCTCCACCCAGATCCATCCTTACTTCTTTCCCTGACAGTTCTAGTGCTGTGTCACAAGTAAAACCCAGAGAGGAAAGGGCCCCTTATCCATCCTTTTCTTCCTTTCATTTTTGATTAGCTTCTGGTGCAGCATGCCCTCCTTCCCCACCATGTGGTCCTTCTCCATGACTGTGCAAGCCCCCGGATCTCTCGCTCTTGCCCTCACTCAGCCCTAGTCTCTCTCCTTAGTAGCTCCACCCACCCTTCTCCAGAGCTCCCAAGAGAGAGCCCTTCCTCACACTTTTGCCTAAGGCCAGAGTTCCCTCCCTGCCCCCAAGAAGTAATTGTCACCTGCTGGACACCTCTACCTGTCAGTATCACCAGTTCCTCAGTGTGTCCAAAATTGAACCAATTGTTCCTAACCCTCCCCAAGGATGCTCCCTACATTCCTCTCCCAAGTGGCTTCCTGAGTAGACTCCTAAGCTTCCGGGCTTAACATCCGGGAAGGGGCCTTGGTTCCCCTCTTTCCTCATGCCCGGCATTGTTGGTAATAACTTTCCCTGATTCCTGTCTCCAAAGTGCAGCCTTTCCAAGGCTATTGCCAGCCCGGTAGTGTGTGGCTGCTTAATTTTACTTGTTTCTTTTTTCCGATCTTCACTTTTTTTTTTTAAGCTTATTTATTTTGAGGGGGGGGGGTTGTGAGGTGGGGGGTTGGGTAGGGTCAGAGAGCACAGGAGACAGAATTCCAAGCAGGCTCAGGGCTGTCCACGTAGAACCCCACTGGGGGGCTCTATCTCTCCAAAGGTGAGATCATGACCAGAGCAGAAATCAAGTCGGAAGTTCCACCCGACCTCCCAAGTCAGGCATTTCAAGGGTCAGTTTAAGAGCTCCATGAGGTATTTCCTCTCACTCCCCCAGGTGTGGAGAGGCGTAGTGTCAGTCTTCTCTGGGTTCCTGTGATCCGAGGCTTCCTAAAGCGGCAGTACGGTTGCGCAAGCCCGTGTGTGCATTTACAGCTTGCTTCTCTTTCTCGGGCGTTCTCATCCTGCTTGCTAGAGATGAGGCGCACCGCCAGTGGGTTCCGCCGAGCACCTCCCTCTGCAAACAACCGGCTTGCCCGCGCGTCCGTGTGGCATTCTTACCGTGTGTCTCCTGCGCTTTTGATTGCAGATTACCAGCCTCCGCTCATGATTGGCACCGGGACGGTGGCGAGGAAGGGCTCCACCTTCCGTCCGATGGACACCGAGGCGGACGAGACCGCGCCTGGCTCCAAAGCCGGCGGCCACTACGACCGCCCCCTGCTGGCCGGCCGCCACGAGTACGCCCTGCCCTTGACCAACCTCGAGCCCGAGTACGCCACGCCCATCGTGGAGCGGCACGCGGCGCGCGCGCACACCTTCTCCGGCTACCGGGTGCCCGGGCCGGTGCCGGCGCACTCGCACTCGCTGTCCTGCGGCAGCGCGCCCTACCAGAGCCCCGCGGCCGCTCGCCCCGGCTACGATCGGCCGACGGCCGGCGGCCA